>NC_068981.1:150523511-150524492 GCF_001194135.2 Octopus bimaculoides
ATAGACGGTTTAGATATAGATTCAAGGCTTGAATATGGTACTTATGCGAAGGCACCCGAATTTCACATCCCAAAAGCCTGATAGACCCTGCTATGTCAAGATGGACTTATATATTCTTCCTCTGCTCTCTCCCACTTGGTTTTAATATGTTGCCACATTTGTAATATGTCTTTTTTTCTACATTTTTTCGTGCAGCTGAAGATTGCTCTTCATATTGCATTTAAGGTAATGCTCACATTACTTAAATAAATTGAAGTAGCATGAAACGTGCGTACTGCAATCACTTTTGAAATCCGTGTTGCTTATTATTTGATATATATATATATATATATATTTATATTTATATACAAACATACATACATACATACATACATACATACATACATACATACATACATACATATACATATAATTGTATATATACATCCGACATCCGACAAGACGAAGCATGCAAGATTGCACTGAGTAAACATCTAGAAATATGTGGGGAAGGAAAATTCAAGATCTTCCCCTTCTACAAATGTTCAAGGGATGACCCAAAGTTTCAAAAAGCAATAGAACTGCATTTTATCAAAACATTTTTACCAAAACTCGACGTTTCGAAAGAAAAGCGAAGATATTATGCATGAATACTCTTTCAAATGGAACAAATTGTGAACGCTACGTAGTTAGCTCATACAGGCACTGTACCCAACTAACGCTCCCGGAAAATACGACTGGAGAGAACTAATGCGTGTACTTGAATACTCTAGTTTGGCCCTCTCCAGACATATCATTGGAGTGAAAGTTGTACTTACTTAAGTATCACTTTTTCAGTCTTCAAAATGTAATGTGTATATCTACAAACGTGTTCATAAGTATATGATAAGGGAAGGAAGGAAGGAAGGAAGGAAGGAAGGAAGGAAGGAAGAAAAAAAGAAAGAAAGAAAGAAAGAGAGAGAGAGAGAGAGAGAGAGAGAGAGAGAGAGAGAGAGAGAGAGA
>NC_068981.1:150526019-150530105 GCF_001194135.2 Octopus bimaculoides
ATATATATATATGGTGCATAGGCGCAAATCAGTGTTTAGGTATGAACAGAATTTAGGTTAGTTACATATTTCAACTGCTAAAGGCAAATACACTGTAGTTACCGTGGGGGGAAAATATCTCTCTTATGGTAAGAAGGTGTGAAAACATTCAGTTCGTTCAGTGTTGCCATCTCTCAGGAATCTCAGACATCGATGCTTCGAGTTTTTTGACTCTTGTCAATGAGATGTACCTAAAGGATGATTCTTTATTACAATAATTATATATCATACATAGATAGGACGACACTGGACGTTACAAACAAATAGTACGTTTATGAGTTCTTTTTATAGAGATTTTTAAACTATGATGATAAATGTCATATTTTAGAATTTACAAGATTTACAAGTTGACCCTTGGCCATGAAGCCCAACGGCTACACTATACTTGTCTTGCATGGATGAGACTAAGTAGGGTCATTCATACCCAACTTCCTTGCCACATCCTTCCATTTTTCCGAATAACACGAACATGTATATCTAGTGACTTAAGGTCGTCTAGGAGACAAGTTTGTTACCGTTTCGACCCCAGGCCACGCGCATTTACACCCCGTAGCTTAATCTTCATAGGTATACTTACTTACATTTTGAGTTTTCGGAGGGGCTGCAAAAATTCAGCTTGCTCCCCATCCTTTTTCTTTTGTGGCGTAGCCGCTGGACTGACCATAAAGGTTCAATCGACCATCTCTGACTGCCTCTTTCTTTTTAATATACAATATCTGTACACTCACCACTATCTGTATACCTATGGAGATTAAGCTACGGGGTGTAAATGCGCGTTGCCTGGGGTCGAAACGGAAATAAACTTGTCTCCTAGACGACCGTAACTCTTTTAAGTTATTAGGATACTTTTCTTTTAGTTCATTGAATAGTCCCACCTTCATCCTCGCAATTCGGATGTGAGGCAGCATGTCCTTATTGTCTTTATAAACCCGAGATTTGTAATGAGCTCTAATCATTCTTGATAGTACCTCATTTTTTTCATTAAAGGACACGATTATTTTTTTTTTTTGCGCCTTGGGGTGGAGTTTGGTAATGGGTTATGGGTTTTAACAAGGGGATGGTGTGGATAGTCTTTTGTGTGTCTGTAATTGGCTTATTTGTTTTCTTTGTATGGGGAGAGGAGTCCGGGGCTTGGGCTTTTTTTTCCTCTTTCGGGATTTAACCAGGGTAAATTCCATTTCTTCCTCTATGTTTTGAGTTCTATCTTGTGTTTTTTCTTGTTTTTTCTTGCGTCTTTCTTGAGGCTTTTCTTGTCTTTTCACTTCTTGTTTCTCTTTTTCTCCCATCTCTAGAGGTTCTTTTTGAGGGGAGGCTTCACTCTTTTTCTCTTTAGGCTTGCATTCAGAGCACACTACGCCCCTCTACTGCAATTCTCACACTCAGCCCTTCCCCTATAAATAACCTATCGGGCATCCCTTCTAATATTTCAGGGGTGGCTTGAACCACGACCTCAAGGGTGTGCCCCTTCCAATTTTTGGCCTCTTCCTTCTTCATCTGTAAAATAGACATTTTTTCCTCCACATCATAAGTCATGGCTGCTGCTATCCAAATTACGTCGTATCCTGCTGGTATATCTTCTATGTTAATTTTTGCCGTTCTTCTATCCAAATACGTTGGTAGTAAAATTATTTCCTCGCTTTTTAATGTTCTTGTTGATAACTTCTTTAGCCGTGTTCTCGTTAGCAAACTACCATAGCATTCCTTCTACCATGTCCAACGTACACAATTTTATTCCGTGTAGGTGCCAGACATCTTTCAACTATTTCACTTTTACAAGTTACAATTCTTTTTTCCCTTTAGGTTATACGTTTTATATACCACTGTTCTTGCAGCTATATTTTGTACAATTTCCTGCGGAGGGAGCAACTTCGTATTATTTCCGTTCTTTTTTACGAGATTTCTATACTTAAACAATTCAGCCATCGTCACTTCTACCGTTATCATATTACCACCTACGGCTGCCGAAAAACTGGGTTTTTTCCTTAAACACTTGTTTTGCATTATCAGTTTCTTTGTTTGGAACATTTTACATTTCTGGAAAATCCTCCTTAGACATTACGTTGAATTCCATAATGTAATTTTACAGAAAAATAAATTCCTTAAAAAGGTATACACAAAAATTTTTTTTTTTTTTTTTCTTTTTTTTTTTTGACAACAAATAATTTTTGCCAAAATTATTGACAAAATTAATATTTTTTACCCTGCAAAAGGTGAGAATTCAAATCACAAAAGTCCCAAAGTCCAATTTCAACAAGTACAATAGACAGTGCAATAACAGAGAAACATAATAACAGATAGAACTCACAAACAAGCAGCAACCAACAGATGTAGCTAAGTAATTCAACTCTGAACGAATTGAATAAATCTATAGTTTTATAAATAATTCAGTCAACACGTTGACTGATTTGCGCTAGTAGATCGCCTGATAAATTTAATATACGGAGTATAGGCGCAAAGCAGTGTTCAGGTATGAGTAGAATCGAGGTCGACTTTGCCTTTCATCCTTCCGGGGTCGATAAATTAAGTACCAGTTACGCACTGGGGTCGATGTAATCGACTTAATCCGTTCGTCTGTCCTTGTTTTTTCCCTCTATGTTTAGCCCCTTGTGGGCAATAAAGAAATAAGAATCTAAGTTAGTTAAAATATGTATGTATGTATGTATGTATGTATGTATATAAGCATATAGGCACCGGCAAGGCTGTATTGTTAAAAAGTTGCCTTGCAACAATATGGTTTCGGGTTCAATCCCACGGAGTCACAGCTTGTCAAGTGTCTTCTCCAATAGTTTCGGAAAGACCAATGTATGTATGCATGGATGTATGTATGTATGTAAGTGTGCTGGTTTACAAGTCTATCTTTACATTAACACTCCATCAGTAACAATACTCTTCCTTTATACCCCCATAACATAGTGTTTCGACAAACAGACTATAACACGATATATACTTTGCGGGAGCAAAGTATCGGGTTAAAAGGTAAATGCAAATGGTGATATGCATTGCATAAACGGCATGGGGCTTGGATAGTGAAGCTGCAACAAATAGAATTGCTGATTCAGGCAGTCTATGAAGTTCTACCGAGTCAATCCAATTTTTTCTGTTAAGACAAGAAAGTCAACAGCTTGATAATTTTGTGTGATGCGAGGGACCCTGAAGCACACACTCAAACAGCTGTTTAAAATTTCGAAAGGAATGAAACTACGGCTGGTAACATGGGCTGGTTTTAAAGGCCATCCGTAGTGATATTAGACAGTATAGACACTATCTCTCAAAGAAAAAACGTTTGTATTCGCAAAAGCTTGTATTTAACATGTAGCAGATGCTACAAACATCTTCCTTGACAGCAAGCAACGGTACAAGGCTGCGAGTTAATAGCCAATCTTGGAATTCACAAAAGCCCTTTTCAGAGTTATTTACTTTCAATTGTTATCTCATATCTGATTAGCCTGTTATTACGTAACATACTTCGCGATTTTGGTATACATAACTTATTGCTATTTTCTCATAAGTTCTATATACTCTGGGAATGCATTAAAGCCCTTTTCGGGGCCATTTCATTTGAATTCTTACTATCAGGTAACTAATTTCATGTTATTATATAACTGACTTCACAATTTGGGTATTCATAACTTCCTGGGAATTCCTAAAAACAAGATCCTGTTTAAGACAGTTCGGTATTCTCTGTAAATGCAGGAAAACTGTTTTAAGGGCTACATACTTTGTATTGTTGTTATTGGATTAGCGAAACAATTATATAAGAACGGAACCAAGAGATAAGGCCCGCTTTTCCGGGATATACCGGTACGTCAACTAGTATATATATATGTATATATATATTCTTTTCTTTTTTTGTTTTTTTATTTGTTTCAGTCATTTGACAGCGGTCATGCTGGAGCACCACCTTTTGTCGAACAAATCGACCCCAGAACTTTATTCTATCGGTCAATTTTGCCGAAACGCTAAATTACGGGGACGTAAACACACCAACATTGGTTGTCAAGCGATGGTGGGGAGACAAACAGACACACACACACACACACACACACA
>NC_068981.1:150530888-150531739 GCF_001194135.2 Octopus bimaculoides
ATATATATATATATATATATAGACGCGCACATATATATACATATATTCGAGTGAATTATGTTGTATGTATGTGTGCATGCATGCATGCAGAATGTATGCGAGTATGTATAGCTATATGTACGCTGATGCTTCTCCGCGTATTTTTATGTGCATAAGTATGATATATATATAGACGTATATATGTATGTGTAAATATATATATGTATATGTCTGTGTGTACGTGTGTCTGTGTGTGTGCGCGCGTGTGTGTACAAGCCTGCGCAAGCTTACATCCGTGTGTCTGTGCGTGCATCTGCGTAAATACCTAAATCTTAGTACTCGAATTTATGTGTCTGTATGCAAGAGTGTTAAATTCTTATCTCGGTTCCACAGCATACAGAAGAATATATTCAGTCTGACAAATCCATTTTTTAAGAATAGAAAAAGAAAGCCCTCTGCTCAATCGTATTAGTAAACAGTAAAGACATCGTAAATACGTTTCATCATATTAAATAAATCTCCCTCACACACTACTCACTCCGCCTTCCTCTGCCTCAATATCTTTCCTTCTTTTTCTCTCTCTTACTTCGTACTTCTTCAATCTTACTCTTTCTCGCAGTGTCCCACAATAAACACACACACACACACACACACACACATATACACACACGCACGCACACACATATATTTGTATGTATCTATACATGCAGGTATGTATATATAGATCTCGGTTTCTTTTTCCTTTCTCTCTTTCCTCTCTTTTCTTTTATTTATTTACTTGAGCATACACTCTAACTTACGAACACGCGCACATATATGGCTACACGCGGCCAAAAACATATACATACATGTGTATATATATATATATATAT
>NC_068981.1:150531893-150539412 GCF_001194135.2 Octopus bimaculoides
ATATACAGGGTGGCCCAAAAGTAGATTTACAGTTATCACGTAGGCACTTTAAATTTTTTAAACATTTTATTACATTTGAATTTCTATCTTACAATTAACTAAATTAGCATAGAATAATAATTTCATATTTTTTTGTCATTAAGATCTAAACTGTTAATATATGAATACGAAAGAGATAGTTGAATAACTGTAAACCTACTTTGGGCCACTCTGTCCTTAACGTAACCTTGCGTACGCGACGATGCATGCAGAACTGTTTTCGTTTGGGAGCTGAGTTGTCCTCGCAATGTCGCACACTGTTTACGCGAAGGAGTGCACGGTTGAGCCACAACTATTGATTCCAAACTGAAATACCACATCACAATGTAGTTTTCAAGCGCTCCCTTGCCAATACCCCCTTACCAATTCATTTCTTTTGTCTAGATTTCTCTCATGTGGTACTGCTGAGCGCGCCTACAGGCTTAATTTATTACATAGATGTAGTTCCTATGTCTGCTAATTGTTCAGTGTATTAGCGGCAGCGCCGACAGCTGCAAAGGAGAGTATAGCCACTGAGAGCTTTTTGTTGAGTTAAAAAATCACATACCCTACCACCCACTTTTCCATGAGGAGCTTGGTGCCTGGAATGTTCCAAACAGACGCATGACAAGTCACTTAGTTAAATTAGCTCATCATCTACTCCATAATAGTTTTGTCGTCAATGCTGCACAACCCCGTATTACATGTTTCAACTTGACTGTACCATATATACAAACTATGCGATTTAAATCCCGAGCAACACCGGGTGTTTCTGCTGCTGTGTGTGTGTGTGTGTGTGTGTGTGTGTGTGTGTGTGTGTGTGTGTGTGTGTGTGTGTGTGTGTGTGTGTGTGTGTGTGTGTGTGTGTGTGTGTGTGTGTTTGCGTGTGTGTGTATTCATATTCACGGTGATTTATTTATCAAATCTATATCGTATCGTGATTCAGAATGACGACAGTCTTATGTCTGGACACTGTCCTATCGGAATACATTGAACACTATATTAACTAATTCCAAGGTTTGTCTGTTACTTTATAACTTTATCTTGTTTACCATTGACTGGTATCGTTCTTTATAAAGCTGATCTATCCGTAAACAGCTAAACGTTGATTTGTTATATCAGAATAGTAATCCGTCTAATGTTTATTTACAGTAGAGGAAAAGACTTCATCATGAAAACGATACATTATTTTGTATTTCTTTTTTTTTTCTTCTTTTTGGTAGCTTGCACTCACTAATCATGTGAATATCCTTATAACTGGCTGAATCTATCAACCAATTACTTAATTAATCAATCAGCTAATCAATATTTATTTATTTATCTGAATGAAATGTAGAAAATTAGAAATTTCTTCTCATCATTTCTTCATCAATGGTAAGTAAACAAGACTTGTTGACTTGTCACTATGTCAAGTATGTAATGAGATATTAAAAGAACAGTCAGGTAAAAATGTCCACAAAGAAGTATTTGAAAGACTGATCACGAAAGTATATAACTGTAGTTGAAGTTTTCTGATGGTAAAACATGAATATGCATAGATCATTCATAAGTGAAACATATAGGTCTACATATATTGAGGGAACCTGCGAGCAGGCACGCACTGGCACACACATATACACGCACACACACGCGCGCGCATACACACGCACACATACACACTCTCACCTAACACACACACACAACACACACTCACACACGCACGCACACACACATGCACTCTGTATGCTTCAAATGACTTTAAACACCAGACGTATGGAGAAACAGAATTGCTTTTCTTGTCGACCAAAGTTTCGTTAATTTTCTCTTGTTTCCCTATAATATCACATCAGCGTCAGGAAAGTCGATTTGCTCAATCATTAGAGCGTCGTCCGAATTAAATGCTTTACAATATTTCTTCCAGCTATTTGGGATCTGAGTTCAAATCTCGTCAAAGTCAAGTTAACTTTTTTTTTATTCATAATTCCAAGGTCGAATAATATATATTTTCAGTTAAGTATTGGCAGTAGATTTTTTTATCATCTGCTGCTCTGTACCAATACGCAATTGACTGGTATAGTAAAATAAAACCTAAATCTCCGTCAAACCGAAGGTCTCCGATAACAGATGAAATGACACAAACGTTGATTTACATTACCGTCATATCAATATTCTATATCTGTAACACTCTATATTGCAGCCAAACACAACGCACATACATTCTGCTATCCACTTACACAATCTTTGTGTGTGTCTCTAAAAGGGACCACATCACACAGGATAACATAAAAGAAAAAGACTTTTTGCTACCGTCCTCAACATTGTTGTTGTCATCATTATTGTTGTTTTTGTGGTTGTTGTTGCTGCTGTCACTGCTGTTGTTGTTGTTGTTGCCGTTGCTACTGTTGTTGTTGTTTTCTGTGTAATAGTTTGTTCGTATGCCATAGATCAATAATGGTTTTATAGCACCCGATAACGATACAGAAATAGCAATATTCATATCTCATTAACTCTATGACACTCACATCCTTCATGCTGCTTCTATTTTATCTTACTTTGTATGACATTTTAGCTTGCATGATAGTTTTGCATTACCAGCAATAATAATAATAGTAATAATAATAACAATTTTGTTGGATAAATAGCTCGGATCTAAATGTACCACAGGACTCCAACAGAGTAACTAACTTAAGAAGATATATTCTCAAAACGACAAAAACAAAAAATCACGAATTTACTGCATCACGAAAAAAATAAATAATGAACACAAAACAACTTAGAAATATAAAACCATTGAGAGAGTAATCCACAAAGATAGAACTTACATGTGTAAAACGAGTGAAGTGAATAAGGAAACACGACATATGCAAACTTTAGAACATCTACAGATTACAGATAAAAACAAAAGAAGAAATCGTAAAAAGCTAAATCCACGGTCAATAGCAGAGGATTGTTCCTATGGGACTTCCTGGCGCCTAACATTTTTTGGCGCTGATACATTTAACCGACATGTTGAAGAAAATTGAATTCGGATACAAATACAATAGTAGGAAAATTAACCAGCTCTTCTATATGAACAATCTCAAAATGAATGCTGAAAATCATAACATGAAGCATCAGATGCAACATGGATATCTCACTATGGGAATTTATATGAGATCCAGGTTTGGAAAATGCACCGAGACAACCTTAGAGAGAGGAAAATTAAGAACAGTAATATCAGATAGAAAAATAAGCTAAGATAAGAGAATTAGACTAGACACAGACACATGAATACTTAGAAATCAATGAATTATGCAGTGTACAACACACACAAATGAAAAATATTGGAAAATAATATTATAGACGCAGTAGATTAATATTTAAAACAGAGCTAAATTAAAAGAAGTAACGTAAGAGACATCAACATTTTAGCTCTCTCAGAAATAACTTATAGCTATAATATTCTTAATTAGAAGTTAAGCAAACACAGCACCACTAATCTGATAAAGAAAATCTATATTTACCAAAATGCCAGAAATTAGGGATCTTTGGCAATTACAAAACTACTGTAAAATATCAAGCGTTGGCCCATAAAAATCTCAGTAAAGAATAATGGAAAATTAATACAAATATCTACGAAATACAATCAAAACAACAATGTTTTCTCTCTACTAGGAAACCTTGAAATACAAGACAAATACTTAAATGACAGACGGTTATAAAAGGCAGGAGAAACGACAACAGAAATTACAAAATCCATAAAATATAAGCTAAAATTTGGGCTACAGAATGCCATGACAAAACAGAGACAAGCAAAATTTTTTCATAAACAATAATTTGATGGTAATACACAATAACAGGGTGGTAATACAGGAGAAAAAGTCGCAACACTGGATGAGAATCAGGACTGAAAGGTTTTTGATTTCTGCGCAGGATCAAAGCTTCTTCCAAAACCCATCAAAAGCATGCAATGAAGCTGGATATGTGAAGATATGGAAAATAATTAATTACATTGTCTCTGACTTTCTAGTCATAACCAAAAAAGTATACATCCACAAGCATGACAGCCTTGAGCCTTCCAAGTACAGGAGTTTATTTCAACATTATAAAGTACCAATAAAATAGAGACTGTATAGGCATATACTAAAAGCTAACATTGGCTGTGTATTTTGTTTTGTCAATAGTTCTATAATTACTACATATTCACACTAGCAAACGGAACGCTGCTCCCTGTGTTGTGAGTATACGCACAATTGGAGTTACCGTTTCAGTTTTGCTTAATTGTATCTATAGTATTCAATGTTATATTTAAGCAGTGTCTAGTTGAGTTAAATTTTGTATTGAATCTTGTTTACATAATGCCTGAAATGTTGGTTGCTTTATACTGGATTAGTTATATTTCCCAGTTCACTTATTAATAGGACTGTCTCTGAAGTTCTGGCTGCTATTCCCGTTGTTATTATTGTTGTTAAGTCTTGATCGATATTACATGAGAATTTCCTTGTCTGAGCTTTTTAAAACAAATAGCTGGTAATAAAATGCTTGTTGAGTTTATTGACTTTCGTTTTTCAAAGTAAGGGGAGGAAAAAATTTCTCTTAAAGTTTTGCTTTCGTTGATGATGAGTGAAGTTTCATATTTTACTACCTTCGCTGTTTAATAAATGGACTTGATATATTACTAAAGACATTTGAAGTTAATGGGATGTACATAATGTCAGCTGGAAAGAAGACTGTTTCCTATATCATCAAAACAATGACAGCAACATTATCAATGGCGGACTAACGTGTTCGAGTAAATCTTAACAGTAGTTATAAAATAGTGGAGAGCTTTAACATACAAGAGGTGATCCAACTCGATATGTGGATAGTAATGGAAACATGTGAGCCAAAAGGCAAAGATAACAAAAGACATTATATGTATTTAAAGAAAACCATCTCGGAAAGTAAGCAATATATTTCACTGAGAATGTTACGTTACGAGAGTGAAAGACCAAAGAAAGGCAGAATAAAAGGAAAAGTGAACTGCCTGAAGAGACTACTAAAACTTTCTGTAAAAGTAAAATTCCGACACAATGTTGGCGAAACGCATTTTACGTATAGCTTTTTTCTAAATTATGCTGAATTCATTGATCGTCAACTACTTATGACTTCACTATGTAAGCGGAACTTCGGATACTTCAAGAAACTTCCTACATACCAGCAGGATCACTGAGCACAACTTGTTAGATTTCGGAGTCAGTATGATATATTGGTATCAAATTTTGGCACAAGGCCCGCAATTTCGGGGGAGGACGTTAAATTATTAAAACCAGAATACACACCATACGCGCGCGCACACACTCACACATCAGTACATACATACATACAAACATACATACAAACATACATACATACATAATACATACATACATACATACATACATACATACATACAAACATACATGCATACATACATAGAAGACATAGCCACTCATGATAAAAAGGAGTACTGGTGGAATGTCCCAGTAAAAACCTCAATAAAATGTAAACACAATAGACCTGATATAACGATTTGGGACAGAGAAAAACTGTGGAAATCAGCTGCCCAGTGGATGTTAACATAAAGCTGAAGATCAGTAAATAAGAGAACATCTACGCTGAACTATTGAGAAATCTGCAATTACTCTATCCAGATTACAATTTCAGGTTTATACCTGTAATTATTGGGGCACTGGGATATGTAATACACTGCCTAAATACCAATATTGATGAATTAGGCTTCTCAAAACCAGAAAGGAGAAAGATGATTCGAAGACTGCAGATCCAAGCCGTCACTGGAACTGTAAAAATCTGTAAAACTTTGCACAAATTTATCCTTTAAGTATATGCGAGCCTGTCTAGATATGCAAGTATGCATAAGAAGACATACATAAAATAAAACATACAAATCTGCACACATACATACATACATGCATGCATGCATGCATGCATACACAAATACATACATGGTCATATACATACAAAAATGTATTCATATCCCACCAAAAGTTCTCTCGCGCAAGCAAGCATGACTTAGCAGTACGTATGATACTTTTTACATAATTTTAGACATGATAGATCGCTGACCACTACACATATTTTTTTCTCTCCTTCTTTTTCTCTCTTTTTTTCCCTCCTTGTTTCTTTCTGTGGAAGAGCGTAGGCTCGAAACGTTAAAGACTTTCTCTATTCCCGAGCGTTAAACTAATACATCCATTTGTTTACACCACCTGTCTTCGTCTGTTGTTTTTTCGTGAATTCTCCTATATATATATATATATATATATATATAGATATGCAGATATATATATATATATATATATATATATATATATAAGCAAAGTAGCTAGTTGTAAAATGTCAAGAAGAGATCAAGGTAGTTACTATGCTAACCAGTCAAATTAGTATATATAACAAATCTATTCACAAGGCTTTAGTCGGCCCGAGGCTATTGTAGAAGACACTTGCCCAAGGTCCCACGCAGTGGGAGTGAACCCAGAACCATGTGGTTAGAAAGCAGGCTTCTTACCACACAGCCACGCTCATAAAGTTAAATTAGCGCTTTCATACATCGTGTAATCATTAGATTTCAAATGTGTTTAACTGATAACTTTAGTACCTCATAAAACGCTCCAACAAGCTGAATTTTTGGAATACCTTTTTGACCAATCTTCATGTATCTTAAACATCGCGATTCCCAGGCGTACCAATATTCTGTAACTTGTTTATATTTATATGCTAGAAATATTTTTTAGTCCGCATCATTAACTGGTTCTAATGTTCTTGCTGTTATTTCCGTTCAGAACAGATTTGAACATTTGGATAAACCGTTTTTTCTTTTATCTTTCTTCCAACCTCACTTGTGTCATGTAGTTTGTGGAAAGGAACAGTTCAATCTCAGTCACTGCATAAGAGCATCCTCGGAAGAAACGCATGAATGGATTGTATACCATGAGACAGATGTACAATGAGGACCAAGCAATCAACTGCATCACGTGGCAAAGATCACTTATTGTATGATGTACTGTGACACCACAAGCCTTCGATAACATAAAACAGACAATAGAGGGATAGCGCTGGACTCTTCAGTATGAAAACATTTCATACAGAGGAACAGTTCCGAGAGTGCAAATGCACAATCGGTGTTGATAAGCACAAGTCCTTATATTAAGAGGGAGGTAAAAAAAAATGGAAGAGAGAACGAAAAAAAAAAACGGAGCGAAAAAATGTGTGAGGATTAACGGTTCAACTTCATGACATGGCTGTTAATCCAGGCACATTTTTTGTTCACCCCATTTCCCCCTCTTTGCCTCTTTCCTCTTCTCATTCTTTTCTTATTTCTTTATTGCCCACAAGGGGCTAAACATAGAGGGGACAAACAAGGACAGACAAAGAGATTAAGTCGATTACATCGATCCTAGTGCGTAACTGGTACTTAATTTATCGACCCCGAAAGGATGAATGGCAAAGTCAACCTCGGCGGAATTTGAATTCAGAATATAACGGCAGACGAAATACTGCTAAG
>NC_068981.1:150539631-150542366 GCF_001194135.2 Octopus bimaculoides
CATACATATATATATATATATATATATACGTCCTGCCTTATCTTCGAAAAATAGAGTTAGAATAGAGGCAGCTGATGAATAATTCCAAGTGGATTTCTGTTTTCCTATGTGTTCGTTCCGTTGTCTGTAGTTCATTGTTCTAACGTCCTGTACCCTGATATGCATCTATATACACATGTAGATGAAAGTATATACATATATGTGTGTATACATGCATATATATTTTTTGTATTATATATATATATATACACACGCACGCACGCACGCACACATATAGATATGTGTATATACACAGACGCACACATGTATGAACTGTGTGCACATAGATGCAGAAATGCATACACGTATATAAGTTTCATATATGTGTTTATCTTAGCATTGCCTTTCTTACGCTCTCTGTATATAGGGGGAGAAATTAACATATGACATATTTTGGGGGGTTTTAGGCCAGGCACAGTTCGTTCCTTCCAAGATTTGACCAGCTCCGATATCTTCCAGAAAGAAAAATGAACAGAAGATTGAGAGGAAAACGACAAATGACCTGAGTATACGATCGGTACTGTATTCATCAATCTCTAGATAAATTTAGTGTCAACTGGTCGCCGAACACACACAGACACACACACACACACGTATATATCTGTGTGTCTGTGTGTGTGTGTGTGTGTGTGTGTGTGTGTGTGTGTGTGTGTGTGTGTGTGTGTGTGTGTGTGTGTGTGTGTGTGTGTGTCTATCAGACACATACAATACACATGCATATATGTAATATTCGAAATAGCGAACAAAAGTGACTGAAATGGGAATAGTGTAGTTGTACAATGCAAATAGATATTGTGTGGATTCGGTGATTGATAGAAGTCGTAGATAATTGGAAAGAAAGCACGATAGGGACATGGTATCGTTATACTGAAATAGTTGCAGGATGATTTTATTGTTAACATTATCCTACCGAGAATTTCGCGAGATAATGTTAACGGCGGGACTATGTGTGCGCCGTGAAGAGATAAAAAGAGATAATACGGAAAAGTTTGAGCGTGATTCGTAGAAAGATAGATTGTTCAAAAGATAAAACAGATTTGGGGAAATAGAGAGGGAATGAGTGTGTGTGCGTGTGTGTGTGTGTGTGTGTGTGTGTGTGTGTGTGTGTGTGTGTGTGTGTGTGTGTGTGTGTGTGTGTGAGAGAGAGAGAGAGAGACAGACAGAGCGGGTGAGGGGGAGATAGAGAGAGTTAAGATGACACGTAGAATTATCGATATAGAAATGGATAAATAGATATTTTGAGAAAGAAAGTGGGTGGAATGAGAAAGGAATAAAGACGGGAATTCATAACAAAATCCTGTACAAGTCGAATATTGAAGACTAAAGCAAGAATAAAATATATTTAACTCATATAAATGACACGTCTTGCGGTCTTGTCATATTCATCTGAATTTAATGCACTTCATACTTGTCTATTTTCGTTAACTAAGACGTACTAAAAACACTAAAATACTATCTTGCTGTCTGTACGTTTTACACACACGCAGACACACACGCACGCGCACACACACACACGCACTTACTCGTATATCATATATACACTCTCACTCTCACACACACATATATACATACACACACAAATAGAGCGGAGAGAGAGAGGGAGAAAGAGAGAGAGAACGGGCCTAGTGGTTAGACTGCTGAGTTAATGATCATGAGGTTGTGGGATAGACTCATCGACAAAGGGACTTGGAATAAAACAAGGTCCTTTATTTCACATTGCTCCACGTTACTCAGTTAAAGTGAGTACCAACCAAGCTGAGTATAAGTGCAGCGATCTAATTATTCTGCTGCCACACCCTGGACGGTCCGGTGGATCAACAGTGAGTTTATTGGGATGTCTATATCTGGTCGCAAGTATATATATACATATATGTGTGTGTGTGTGTGTGTGTGTGTGTGTGTGTGTGTGTGTGAGACGTAAATGTGACGTCAGCAACTGGTGTTTGTACAAATACCAGTTGCTGACGTCACCTAACTCCAGACCAATCAAAACCGAACTTCAGCAAATACAACGAAATGACCCTTTAAGAGAACCAACCAACCGGAACGACTTATGACCGTCTCCCCAGGGAAACCAGCCTGGTAGAACGACAAGCTTGACCACCGGAAAAAACGACACCAGTATTTTAACGAATCAAAAATCAGATCCGCTCGCGGAAAAAAAAATTATAAATACATCTGATCCCAAAACATACCATTACAAGCGAAAGCGTCTACGGAAAGAGGATCAAATTCCTTTTTCTACTGTTTTCATTTTTGCCTTGTTTTTTTTTTTTTTTTTTTTCAGTATGACTTGTTGACCACCACTAAAATTGATGAACTTGGTACATTCAAACAAATTAATATACAGTTTCAATATTATTGACTGCTATGAACATTCAAACTTACACCAGTCCTCTTAATTTATAATGCTAAATTTATCCGTTTTGAACATGTTAATTTGTCAACATTGAAACATTTTAATTTGTCAACATTGAAACATTTTAATTTGTCAACATTGAAACTTTTAAAGATGTTTTTCTAATTCATAATTTTAAACATTTATCGTTGATAAACAAAAAATATTGTTGAAACAAGTTTAGTATATATGTAAATAAATGTGTTTTAAACATTTACGAGTTTCTGAAATTTAAGTGCATTTTCAGCAACACATTTTCCTATATTTTTTCCTGCGTGGAAACATCCCGCGTGCATTT
>NC_068981.1:150542478-150543661 GCF_001194135.2 Octopus bimaculoides
TATATATATATATATATATATATATATATATATATATATATATATGCATGTATGTGTGCATATATGTCTGTATGTATGTATGTATTTAAATGAAAAATGTATGGTAAAGAAACAAACGATATAACGTATACGACACAGAAGGTCCCTAATTCTCCATCAGTTATCAACCAAATGTTAATACTCAGTTTCACACCATTAATGAGAAGACTAAGTACTTCCCATGTTGGCGGTGCTTGCAAAAATTGGCAAAGAATATAGGGCCGAGATCAAACAAAACAAAACAAAACAATACAGAGTGGACATACGAAAGTGAAAAAATGTGATTTAGGACGATGGGCAAAGACGAAATAAATAAGAAAGGAGCAAAATATAGCCTTAGGACCAAAAAGACAAGAACAGTGGGTAACGCTTGAGAAGGCATCCTAAGGGATAGAAAATAGTGAGACAGGTAAGCTATGCGACCAGTGTGAGAGAGGGAGAGAAGGAAAGGACAGCTAACCACAGGTCACGTGACTGCAGCAGGCAATGGACAAAGAGGGTAAGAGAGAGGGGGAGAGAGAGAGAGAGAGAGAGCGACACAGAGAAAACAGAAGGGATGAAGGGGAAAAAACAAGAGAAAGGCTAGCAATACAAGAGGGCGAGAGAGAGAAAAAGGAGAAAGTGGGAAAGCTAGAAATAGAAGTGAGGGCAAGAGAGAGAAAAGGAGCAAGAGTGAAGGCAGGCGAGAGAGAGGAAGTCGCACGGATATATAGAAAACCTTACTGATAATAAAATTCAGTGTGCGTTGCGTTCCGTTGCTTAATAAATGAAGTATGCATGGTAAATGAACAAACAACATAACGTATACTGAATGTATAATTGAACAGGGTGGAGGCACAATGGCCCAGTGGTTATGGCAGCGGACTCGCGGTTATAGGATCGCGGTTTCGATTCCCAGACCAGGCGTTGTGAGTGTTTATTGAGCAAAAACACCTAAAGCTCCACGAATCTCCGGCAGGGGATGGTGGCGAACCTTGCTGTACTCTTTCACCACAACTTTCTCTCACTCTTTCTTCCTGTTTCTGTTGTGCCTGTATTTCAAAGGGTCAGCCTTGTCACACTGTGTCACGCTGAATATCCCCGAGAACTACGTTAAGGGTATACGTGTCTGTGGAGTGCTCAGCCACTTGCACGTTAATTTCAC
>NC_068981.1:150546005-150546874 GCF_001194135.2 Octopus bimaculoides
CGTCTTTATTTGTGTCTGATTTAGTTTCTACTCCGACTTTCTATTTTGTGTTTCCCTCTTTGTCGTTTTCTTCTCGTTCGTAGCTTTTGGGGGAGGGGCCTCACCATCTTTTTTTTTTTGTGCATTTGGAACGGAGGTGGCCCTTCTCTCCACATTGGAAGCACCTGGGCCTACGTCCTTCCACAGCTACCCGCATGGATAGCCCATCCTCCCCCCCCCCCACAAACACCCTATCGGGCAAATTTTCAAGGGTCTCATTGGCCGCTTGAACGACCATTTCTAACGAGTGTCCTCGCCAGTTTACCACTTCCTTTTTCCTCATTTATAGGATTGAAATTTCCTCCACGTCATACACTACTGCAGCCGCTACTCACATTACTTCATACCCTACCGAGATCTCGTCCACTGTCACTTTTGCGGTCCTGCGACCCAAGTAAGAGGGCAGCAGCATTATCTCTTCATTCTTCAACGTTTGTGTAGACACCTCCTTGGCTACGCTAGCAGACTCGAAATGTGCTTCAATTGTGGTGCTTCTTGCTCCTCGGCTGACGTAGCGTACTTTATTCCAGATAGGTGCCATACATTTTTCTACTGCTTCATTTTTTGCCTCCTTTATAAGTTTTTTTTTTTTGTTTTTTTTCGATGTTGTAGACTTTGTACACAACTGCTTTGGTATTTAATTACTTGTACTGTATCAGGGGGCGACAACAACTTGGTATCCGATCCATTCTATTTAATTAGATTTCTAAACTTGAAAAGCTGGTCTATAGTCGCTTCAAGTTCCGTAACGTTACCGCCCACCGCGGCTGAAAATCTCTTTTTCTCCTAGGTATCACGCTGGTTCACGGTTATATTTCCTTTTCCCATCT
>NC_068981.1:150547752-150548256 GCF_001194135.2 Octopus bimaculoides
GTTATTTTTCCTTTTTTAGTTTAACTAAATGTTTTTCTCGGTCCTTAAATAAATCCGGACGTGTTTTTGCTTCGCTGCGTATTTTTTCTTTTTTTAGTTGTTTTGTGCTGCTTTGCAGCAGTTTTTGAGTATGCCGCCACCTTTGTTTGGTGAGCGTTGCTGAGATGGAGAAAATGAAGACATTTGCGACAGCGACGGGCAGTCGGGCTTCCGTCGTCCCAGGCCTGCTGAAGTAATAAGAAATGCAGACCCGCAGACAGGTGAACACACAGACATACAGCTGCAAATTTTTTGCTGGCACTCCGTCGCTTACGACGTCGAGGGTTCCAGTTGATCCGATCAACGGAACAGCCTGCTCGTGAAATTAACGTGCAAGTGGCTGAGCACTCCACAGACACGTGTACCCTTAACGTAGTTCTCGGGGGTATTCAGCGTGACACAGTGTGACAAGGTTGGCCCTTTGAAATACAGGTACAACAGAAACAGGAAGGAAGAGTGAGAGAA
>NC_068981.1:150548266-150550448 GCF_001194135.2 Octopus bimaculoides
ATGAGGAAATTAAGAACGATATAAAATGGTGAATAGAGTTTTATTTTGAAAGGAACTTTTGGGAAAATGTTGAAATAATTTTGAAAAGAACTGCTGAAATAATTGAAATAACGTAACCACCCCGGAGCGGGGCTCGGGTGGCCGTTCCATCTTCATTGTATAATTTCACTATTCCATTCTGTCATGTGTTGATTGTCCCCGCATGTGTGTATTGTCCTATCTATGTTTAGCCCCTTGTGAAATATTTCAGTCTTTAAAATAAATCACGACTTACCACTTCATCTTCTCCTTTTTGTCCACATATTTCACCACCGAGTCGCGAGGTTCAACATCCACCTCCTACCCAAGTGGATTCACTCTTTCACAATGTCTTTCAATTTTGAAATTCTGTTAACTTTTGGGTGTCCTATATTTCACTATAAACCTTACTTCTATTTGTGTCTTGCATGTTTGTGTTTTTTGTCTCAGTATTTCTGTAATCCTTGGCTTTTATGTGATTGTATTTGTGTGTCTGTGTGTTTGTGTATTTGTGTGTCTGTGCGTTTGTTTGACTGTAATTCTGCGTGTTTCGTCTGTGTATCTATGCTTTTAGGTTTCTGTGATTCTAAGATATCTTGTATCTGTTTGCCTGTATTTCTGTGCGTTTGTATGTCTGTGTGTTTGAGTGTCTATGGGTCTGAATGTTTCTGTACTTGTAAATCCTTTAGTAGTGATCCTACTGGTGAATCTTCTCTGTTTCTCGTCGTAGGTTGGATTACCTCTTTCATTGCTTTGTACTTCTTCAGTTCCACTATCGGTAGTGACTTCCTCCTCTCTCTTTTTCTTGCTTCCACCTCTGCAAAATTCCCGTCTTGTTCTGTTATCTGTTTCTGCTGTTTCTCCACCATTATGTTCTCCTGAATACTCTCCTCTACAATTTCCACTGCTGCTCTAGGGCATTTCTTTCTCAAGTGCCCTCTTTCACCACATTCGTAACGCTTTGGGAGTCTCCCCTCCAACATTATCTTCAGCTTTTCTTCATTTGGTAGCTCCAAAGTGTCAGGTATTTCGTTGTAATATTTCTGGCTCACTGCACAAGTCCTCTCTAATCCGTAGCCCCAACACTTCACCCGTTGGGTTCGGCTTATCATGCCCATCTTCACCTCTTCATTTTCCTTCCTTATCTCCGAATAAAAAATCGCCGCTATTAACCACTCTGGATCTATCCACAGTGGGATTCTTCCCACCCTAATTCTGACAATTCGTTTATCCAAACCGTTTTCTCATCAGTGTCCATTTCTCTCACTGTATCATCCTGCTGGAGGATTTTTCCGCCTCCTCTTCTGATACAAAGGTTGTCACTATAGACTCATATCTCCTTCCTCTCATTAAGAATGCTATGCTGTCTCTTATCTGTATTTCCAAAATTCCCTCCTGCGGCGTTTTTCCAATTCTTCTGTTTTTATTTGAAAATGTTCTGAATATTACTGTCTTCTTTTCCATTTTCGCTTTTTCTTCCTCTGGTAGGGTCAGTTTTATATTTGACCCTTCCTTCTTCACCGTACTATTATATTCTTCTATCAGTTCACTATCGCACTCTACAATCTCTTGTTTCAGCACACTTGGGTCGAGAACTCGACTTCCAGTAGCTTCTGCATAACTTTTCATTTTTCTCAATTATTCAGTACCACCCAACAATGGTGGCTTCGCACAAAAAAAATTCGACGAGAATTCTTTAAAAAATAACAAAAAAATGTGGCTTGGTAGCTGTCGATGCCTATTCGCCTCTGAAAACATATTTATTTCAAGTGAAATACATTTACTGATTTCGAAAATAGAAATATTACATTTTACATTTCTAAATCTCTCAGAGAGATTTATACAGTAGCAGCATGGTAAAGTGATGGCATGTTGCCAAATTAATGTGGCAGTCCCATAAAAGGGAAGAATGCTACTGCTATTTAGACCCAGGAAACACCGTTTCCAGCTGGCCATGACACATTTTCTGTGTCCTTATGTTTTCAAAGGTGATATAAGCATTCCAGACTGATGATGAGCAATGACTCTGAAACTAGTCTCTGGATGCTGGGTGGAGGTGCTTCTCTCGCCTTTGAAAACATAAGGATACAGAAAATGTGTCATGGCCAGCTGGAAACAGTGTTTCCTGTGGCTAAATAGCATGGGACTGTCACATTAAGTTGAC
>NC_068981.1:150550468-150557172 GCF_001194135.2 Octopus bimaculoides
ATATATATATATATATATATAAAGGGACCGCTTAGAACTGACTCGGTGCGTTTACATCTTCTCCGTGACAAAATACACCGTTCACACCTTTCTTATGGGTTCGAATATGCTTAAGGCACATTCGAACCCGTATATGCTGAAGAGGTGATAACCACTCAGAAATGCACTTCGAATATGCCTCACGTATATTTAAACTGGTAACAAGTTTGTATTTATACCCATCACTGCTTAGCGCTGTCATCACGTGTGTGCGTATATATATATATTTAAACCCTGGTATGTGTGTGTGAGCGTGTGTGTATATATATATTTGTGTGCATGTGCGTGTGGTAAAGCTGTAAGAGGTTATACCAGCGCTCACCATTGGTCACAGAGTTCATTTAAGCAGAAACAGCTACATCCTAAAGAATGCAATTTCATAACTCCTCTTTATTATTAAATTAATATGTATGTGCATGTGTGTGCGTATGTGCGTGTGTGTGTGTGTGTGTGTGTGTGTGTGTGTGTGTGTGTAAAACAGTAAGTGATAAAATGATAGTTTAAGCATTGCATAGACAGTCACCAAGTTGGACTCACAGAGATCAGAATCTTAAACTCACACTTCTAAGGTAAAGCAATCTAGAGATAGAAAAAAGAAAAGCCGGCTAGGAGAACGAACGAAATTGTGTGTGCATGGAAGTAGAAAGACAAACAAAAACGATAACGGGGGGTAAGGAATGCATTTGTATGATAAGTTGCTATACAATTTACGTGATGTAATTAACTCATCGAACAATCGCTCTGATAGAGAGAAAGTACTTTTGATCATTATTCTAGAACATTTGAAGTCGTTGCTGAAATAAGAAATATCTAAAGAACAGGTTGGTTTTAGAAATAGACGTTGAACAAGAGATCATTCGTACAATCTGCACTCAGTTTTAGGAAAAATAAGAACACGCAACCTTACGACATTCCTTTGCTGTCGTAAGGTTGACTACAGAAAGGTTTGATTGTGCAAGTTATAGCCACCTGTGGCGCATTATCTCTTATCTCGGCATTCCGAAACATCTCATTAGCTTCATCAAGCAGCTTTACATTCAACAACAGCCCTGCATTCGAGCAAATAAGAAGACAGAAAAGTTCGAAAATGGGAAAAGCGTTCATCAGGGCTGTATTCTTTCTTCATGTTTGTTCAACATTTACACTAAGTGGATAATACGAGAAGTAATACAGGAAGAAAATGGTATCAAAATACATGGCTTACATATTTCTAATCTAAGGTATACAGAGGAAACGTTTCTACTTACCGAGGCTGAAGCCAAACCACGTGAAATGACAGAGTCTAGAATGCATCAAATACACATGGTCTTTGTTTCAAACATAAGAAAACAAAAATCATGGTTGCAGGAAAAGACAAAGTAAATGCTATCACCAAACCGGACAGTGAGAGGCTCGCGTAATTTGAATTGTACAAGTATCGTAGAGCTCAAAATATCTGATGCAGCCACATATAAGAAAAAAATTAGGACACGGGCAGCCATGGCAAGAACATCCATAGAAAGGCTTAATAGCATCTGAAGCAGTAAACGAGCCCGATCAAGGTTAAAAACAAGGCTAGTACGAATGATCATTTTGCCAATATGTATTTATTGCTGTGAAACATGAACTCCGAACAAATCTGGAGAGAAAATAATCAATGCGTTTGAAATGTCAGTGCATAGGAGAAAGTTACGAGTCTCTTACAAGGACCATCAGACAAATGAATGGGTATTGTAGGTAAAAGACAACTCCTGAACATTGGGGAAAAACAAAAGCCCGTCTATTATGGGCATATCCAAATAAGCAAAAGTCTGGAAAATATTATCATAGATGGAATTATAGAGGGTAGTAGACAAAGAGGCAGGCAAAGAACTCAATGGATGGACAATATCACAAGCTGGTTACACCAATGTAGAAAGGCAGCTGGAGGACACGCTCTTTATAGGGAAGTCTTTTGGTGTAACGTGATCAATTCGCGGTAGGTGGGCATATGATGCATGATGACGAAGCAACTCACATCTTTACAACTGTTTTGAACGGTCGATTATTAGCTCATATAACAAAGCTCATTATTCAAGCAATGGCAAGACTGAGACAGTATTTTAGTTATACATAAAAGAAAAGTAAGGTAGTACTGATTTAATAGCTCCGTGCTGCAGAGTCAAAGCACTCTCTTCGGCAGATCTAGAACAAATAACAATAGCAAAAATGCGATGAGGGGGAGAAGAGGTGGATATAAAGACAACGTGAGATAAACAAAAGTTCGAACAGTGATGGATGATGAACAAAATGTATGCACACGAAAAATAGCAATATATATATATATATAGAAGTATATATATCGTTAAAATTTATTTAAAATTTATTTAAATCTGAAATTATACATTCAAATTATTTGTTAATTACTATAATGTGACTAATATTTAGTAGACATGCCCTTTGCATTTTTCAGTGCATTTTCACTGCCTATTAGGCATGATACTGATCAGATGATGAATATTCTCTTAACGAATTTCATGCCATGTTTCATGCAGTAATCACAATAAATCTGGATTTGAGGATGCTTTCTTGTTTTTGTTTTTTTTACAAAATGTCCTGTCCATTATGTCCCAGAGGTGTTCAATGGGGTTCATATCTATGGGTCTTTTTAGCTGTATGTCAAGGAGCTCTATCTTCCATAAATAGAGAGCCTTCTTTAATCATTTGAAGGAGTCGTTTCTGCAATATGGGCACATATTTAGCTGGGGTTATCTTTCCCTCATACTCCACCCGCTTTGATCGACCATTAGTCCAAATTGCTCCCTCGACCATCACAGAATAGCGACCATTGTTGGTTGCAACCTTTGCACATCAGTTTGTTTGTTTTTTTATCACAGAATCTCCAGACCCACACTCGACCACTGTCAGAAAGTACAGCAAATCTGGACTCATCAGAGAATATGGTAGTGTCCCAAAATTCTAGTGACCTTTCCACCATCTCACTGGCGAAGTCTTTTACCCGCTTCATGTTGCCTGGCTGAAGAAGTGACTTCCTTCTTGCTACTCTGCCATAGTAGCCAAGTTTGTGAAGATACCTGACAGCTGTTCTGAGACTGACATCAACATGTTTTGCGATGCCAGAGACCTTGCAACGAGGATTATCCTCCACACTTCTCTTCACAAAGCGAAGGGTCCTGTGAGAGTGTCCTGGTTGACCTGGGCAAGGTTATGTAGACTCCTCCTCCTCTCTGGTGAATTGCACAATCACTCTATTAACTGTAGAAAGTGGGATCCCAATGTTATCTGCGATTTTACGTTGACTAAGTCCACCTTCAGATTGACCCACAATACGGCCTCTTTGAAATTCGAACAGTTTCAAGGCTTCTTTTGTACGTGGCACGACTAAACAGTCACATGTAGAACTTGAAACAGAAAAATGTCAATTAATAAAAGATATAAATCTTTTCAAGTTAAGATAGAAATAAAACGATGTTTTATGGGGTGTCTATTTACTTCTGTTTGTGTGCGTGTGTGTGTGTGTGTGCTGTACCAAAGGTACCGTCCACAACAGGTACTGCAATAGCCTAGGGTTCAAAGGCCCATAGCTCCTCAATGCCTTGCCACAAAAATTAAGAAATCTGCATAAGGTGGAAGTAGATGACTTCAAAAGGGAACAAGACATCCTCCTCTGAACGATATCGGATGAACTATCGGTCCGACATGAGATACAGACGAGGGCAACGGAATCAAACTCCCTTACACACCAAATAGGCCCGACAGCTGGGACAAAAACACACACAGGAGTGGTGATGTGAAACCCCCCAGACTGAGGAAATCAGTAACACCACAGCAGTGCTCCAGCATGACCGCAGCCGTATGGCTGAGACGCGTAAACGAGTAAAAGAGTATGTATGTATGTATGTATGTATGTATGTATGTATGTGAATGTATATATGTATATAAATGAATGTGTGCTTATATATACGTATATATACATACATGCATACACACACACGTATATCTATATTTGTGTGTGTGTAAACGTCGATTAATATGTGCATGTGGGTTAATGCGTGTGGGTTATGTTAGTGTGTATGGGTGTGTGTATATATATATGTGTGTGTGTGTGTGTGTGCTCTTTAATTTATATACGAGTGCGTGTGTGTGTGTAAAAATGACACGTATTATAATTATAACTAGAGTGAATATAATTTACTAAACAAAAGTGCCATATACTTATTCAAATGGATGTATAGCGATCCATTCCTACTTAATTATATGCATTACTTCTATCATTATTATCATTATTATTGTAATCATTATAATTATTTTCGATTTACTCTAACCTATTGTCACTTAGTATAGTCTTATATCAAAATAGTGCATGTGCATATCAGAGAGTGTGCATATCAATGTATATATACGTAAATCAATATCTGTATACCAATGCGTGTGTGTCAATGTGAGCGTGTGCCACTGTGTGAGTATATATGCATCAGTATACGTGCGTAGGTGGTGTATGCCATCATGTCAATATGTTGGTCAGGGTGTGAATGTGTGTGGAATTCAGCGAGCATATGCAATAACGTGTGTGTCTATTATTTGTATGTGTAAGCATGTAGGTATCAGTGTGTTCGTATACCAATGTGTGAGTGTTCCCGCTTATGTGAGTATGTAAATATGTGTGATGGTTATACATTATCTCCAATTTGAAAGATTACATTGTCATAGAATGGATTAAACGGCACTCCCTCTCTTTGCCTAACGATTTTATTGCATACTCTTCTATGTCTAATTTACTTGTTTATGTCTTTTGTTTTGATAGCACTATCTATATATGTCCGTTTTGATTTATTGATATCATGTATGTTTCATTGTTTTATGTTTTTATCGGCCTATTTCATTGTATTATTTTTCCTTTCTTACTTTATTTTCGTGGTGGGGAGAGGAGTGGTCTTCTCTCAATTTCTTCTGAAAATTGCTTCAATATAGCAAACTTCTTGAAAATGTTTCTTAATAGAACTGGATGAAATAAAGAGAACAAAGAGCGAGGTACTTGGTCACCCGAGGAAAGGCAATCAGCACTTGTGATGCAAGACAATTGATTGTACAGCATCTCACCTGTGAGGTACAGTTGAAACAATTGTAGCGGTTTTGAATAAAGAATATAATGAATTCCATTTTCTGTCCCTGATGTATGTATGTATGTATGTATGTATGTATGTATGTATGTATGTATTTATGTATGTATGTATGTATCTCTTATTCTTTAATTATTATGAACCGCCCACTGAGGAGGGAGCCGGTTTTCAACAAAGACACAAGGCCCCATCTTTGCGATGTAGTTAACACAGACAAATTCATATTTGGAACTTGAGAAAAGTCTTGCATATTTTTACTGTTCCACTCACAGATGACACTTGTAATATACAAATGAGCCGGTCAATTTCTCTTTCTGAAAATCCGGGTTTATTCAGATTCGCCTTTAAGCATTTACTAACAAAACCTAGTGCTCCAATTATTATTGGTATGAATATGAATTCATAGTCTGAATAAAGAAGCTGGAGGTTTCGAAGCAGTTGTCCATAGATATCCTCTTTTTCTTTGATTTTCAAAGAGATATTTATATCCGCAAGGCAGCTGACCTCTATGACGAAACATACCTTTGCCCCTCTGTCCCAAAGAACAATAACCGGCCTGTCACGGTTACATGACAGAGGTTTTGATGGGAATATTCCTCCAGTATTCCTTGAGGTGGTGTTTGTGAATGTATTCCGTAACAGAAGGATTTTCTAAGTTTATTTCAAGACAGTCTTTTTTTTTTTTTTTTTGCGGATGGCATTGTAAATTGTTTTAGCGACAACATCGTGCCGCATATGGAGGTAGTACCGTGACGACATTTTAAGACAGCTGCTAATAACATACGTGATGTCTTCCACAGAAACATGACATAGCCTACACATGCGGTTGTACCTTGGGGTTACAAGAGCGTCACTGTCTCTCTTAACCAGGTACTCTGTGGCAATCTCCTCTTCTTGAATTGCAAACACGTATGTATGTATGTATGGATGGATGTATGCATTTATACATACCTTTTAATTTTTATCTTTTACTTGTTTCTGTCATTAGACTGCAGCTATGCTGGGACACCGCTTTGACGAGTTTAGATAGATAGATAGATAAATAGATAGATAGATAAATAGATAGATAAATATACATGCATATATGGGTACAGGACGTCACCAACAGTGCAAATGACGTGAAATGCGTAAACATGTTTGTTTTCGTTCGGTTTCCTTGTATGTCTTCACTGTCATTTTTTTGTTCCCAGCTTTGACCCTCGAAAAATCCTAAAATTTATTTTAGAATTTATGGGAGCAACTGTCTTTGAAGACTCATGTTGTTGATGAATGTTTGAAATGAGGAGTAGATAGACAGCAGACAACTGATGAAGGGTCGTTTCTCTGTGTTTACTTGTCTTGTTTTCCATTTTTTCTCTTTGTTCACGTATTTCACTCATTTTTCACTCGTTTGTTTACGTGTTTCATGTCATTTGCACAGTTGGTGACGTCCTGTACCCATATATGCATGTGTGTGTGTGTATATATATATATCATATATTATTTACTATTATTTAATTGAACGCGACGCATCCATTTCCAAGTGAGTATATATATATATATATATGTATATATATATATGTATAT
>NC_068981.1:150557932-150558467 GCF_001194135.2 Octopus bimaculoides
ATAAATAAATAGATAAATAAATAAGTAGAACTCCCAAAGGGGGAGGCGCTTCGAAAAAGGAAAGGTTACACGTGGAAAAACCCATAAAACCACGGGAGCCTGGTCAGAAAAAATAAGAAAGGGGTATAGAGCCCTTTCTCCTTTTACATTACCTTTTTTTTTTTTTTTTTACAGGTGTATTCTCAGAATTGGTCCGTTTATACTAGCCATTTTTCCAACAGTCACCCATCTTTCAACGAAATTTCCCCAAGACACCTAATGAAGGCTGGAGGGTATATCAGCCGAAACGTTGTGTTAACATTAAACAAAATGAGGACAAATATCCGTCAATTGTATATAATGTAAATAATGAAACTAAGTTGTTGCAAAGCGCCCTTCTTAACCATACAACCATGCTTGGGGGTTATCTGTAACAAAAATGAATAAATAAATAAACCCACATAACAACCGGATCTTCTTCAAATCACACCTTACCATTTGTAAAAAAAAAAAAAAATAGAAGGAAGGACATATTAGACAATATGGCTCTAGATTC
>NC_068981.1:150558477-150558990 GCF_001194135.2 Octopus bimaculoides
AGGTTTCGTTTATTCATCTGTTACTCGTTTCAGTCATTAGACCGCGACCATGTTGATGCACCACCATGATAGATTTTTTAGCCGAGCGAATCGGTCCCAGTATCTTTTTTCTTTCGAATGCCTGGTATTTATTTTATCGGCGTCTTTGTCAAACTGCTATGTTACGAGGGTGTAAACGTACCAACACCGGTTGTCATATGGTGGTGCGGGGATGGTGGCAAACAGAGAGACCTCTTCGAAACGCTTAGGTTTAGAATGGTGGCAGCTGATGAAGGAAATGTTCTCTATGTGGCCTGTGTGCTTTCTGTACTCTGTTTATCATTTTGTCCACGTCTTTTTGCAACGTTCTGTACCCAGATATGCATCTATATATACATGTAGATGAAGGTATGTACATACATGTACGTATATATGCATATACTCATATATTATTTGTATTATATATATATATATATATATAAAGAATAATAATAAATGGAGCAAAACGCATATAATCAATAAGTTCCTTTGATT
>NC_068981.1:150559706-150560612 GCF_001194135.2 Octopus bimaculoides
CCAAGGTACCACGCAGTGGGACTGAATCTGGAACCATGTAGTTGGGAAGCAAAACTTCTTACCACACGCATGAACCCGATACTTTAAAAACAAAAACAAGAATAGATGGCCATATATTGGCTGTCTTTGACAATAGGTCGTCTCAATCATTGCTCACCCTGGGCTAAACAGCAATAATGACATCTTTTGCTTGTTTTATTCAAAGAAAAACACATTTATGAAAGCTTATGTATTCTTACTGTGTAATCTTTGTTCTGAATTACATATAAACTTTAAATCTCTAAATAACTAGTCGATATTTGTAGGAAGTCAATGCTATTTTTTTATGGTTTGCTTGTGTTTATTTTGTGCGCGTGCGCGTGCGCGTGTGTGTGTGTGCGTGTGTGTGTGTGTGCATGTGTGTGTGTGTGTGTGTAGGTATTTATGTGGCTTTGTTTTTCTTTTTTTTCATTATCACAGAAACCACGGAGTGGTTCTAACTTAAGCAACTACTTGACATTTCCCGCCAAGCAATATAATAAATCATGTGATACATCTTCGGAGAGATACAATGCAGAAAGACGTAGAAACAAGTATAGTGTAACATTATTCGATTATGTGGCCTTTCAATGGAACACGTACAGAAAATGCATTGTTGAAGAGGAGAATAAACTGACATCTATAACATTTTCGAATAATAAACGGAGAGAAACAGGGAGTAAGTATCAAAAAAGAGAGAGAGAGAGATGCAAAGAGAAACAGAGAGAGATAATAATAGAGGAAAGAAAAAAGAGTGTGTGTGTGTATGTGTGTGTGTGTGTGTGTGTGTGTGTGTGTGTGTGTGTGTGTGTGAGGGAAGTGAGAACGATAGAGAGAGAGAGAATAATTGGTTTTAGTATATAACAAATAACCTCTTAATCTCAATAC
>NC_068981.1:150561060-150564263 GCF_001194135.2 Octopus bimaculoides
TTTATATATATATATATATATATATATATATATCTTCCTCACTCATTTCGTCTTTGTGTGTCCAATACTCGAGCATGGCCGTATGGTTAAGAAGTTTTCTTCACTTTTTGTAATTTTGGGTTCGTCCCTACTAAGGGGCACTATACTTTACCACAGCCAAGATATTGTGTATTAGTCCATCAGAAAATTTATACCAGCTCTTCAGTGGTTATTTTAATCTTTCGACCTTCAGTATTTTTAGCAGAGTTCAATCTGTTGCCAACATTCATATCAGGTCTCTGGTCCGGAGGTAGGTCAGTATATTCAGGTACTGATCCCTACAGCAGTAACATATTGTGGGCTTTTCCTCTGTTTCTTCCTACCAGTCTTGGAGTCCTGATCACTTGTACAACCCTTTTTCTTCTGACAGCCACAAAGAACTATTACAAGATGTTTAAAAAAGTATGTAGATAATTAATTGAAACCCGTTAACGTTTTGTCATCTGTTGTGTTGATGGATCACTAATGAAGACTTTGTGTTCGGATAGCCTGCCCAAAATAAGACATTTAGTTAGAGGCTATCCGTCTCCGAATTTTTACTGCGGCTCGACATATGCTTACGGCGTCAAGATGAAATGAATTTAACTAGTTAGAAATTCAAAATAGTTTGTCTTTTTGCTCGATGCGAATTTAACACTACTCTTTTTTGATTCGATGACATGAATAACAGATTATCTTACATCTCAGAAAAAAAAATTTAATTTCTTAGAATATAGTTATACAGAATTATTACCAAAACTTATTTCTTTTTAAACTATTAACTACATCTGAACACTTACCATTCACTTCCGTGCGTACAAAGCTGTGTTCACACTAACACGACTAACGTATTACAGTGAACAGACAATACATTTATGATATCGGTGATCAAGCAGAGAAGTGGTATAAACGGTACAGTGCCTGGCTGAATGTTTAGAAGTATTTATGTCTCTTTAAGTTCTGAACACCTATCCGACTGAGGTCGACTTTGCTTTTATCAAGACACATCCTAAAGTTGCGGATAATCTGCTGCATCTTTTCACAACAGATGTATGCAGGAGTGGAAGTTTCAGCTTACAATATGTTGGTTTCTTCGATTCAATATCAACTGAAACAATTTCACTTCACTTTTACACACTTAATGCTCTTTCGACCAGCATGAACATCACAACATTCCATTTGAGGCCCTATTAAAATACCTACTAAAAGCATATGTTGCTGGTGAGTAGCGAAAGTTAAGTGGTAAGATCACAGTGGGACGTATCTGCGACGACGCTGTTTCCATTCTCTGTTATTTTATTTCTGTAATTCCATTTTATTTGTGTTATTTAATTTTACCTTCCGAGAAACGTGCATTTTCTACTTGCCAGAAAAGTACGAAATTCACCATTTAACTCTGCACAAAGTTATATGTCATCAATAGAAGACGCCGTGAATAGAGAAAGAATGAAACTAATATATCATCGTGAAGTAACAATAAAATGTGCAATTAGTTCTTACTCCAGCTTGTTCACATACAAATCCATTAATGTCAACATTTACGTCCTTTCGAACGAAAACAGCAGAAGGTGACATAAAGTCTATGTGATAAAATAGTTATAAACTCAAAAGAAAAGAAACACTTATGTGATATGAGTAATCAGGCGGATAATTAAGTTAGGTTCTGACGATAATGGTCATATAAAAGACACTATGTGTTCTGTTAGCTTTTACTGCCATTTTTATTCGGTTGGTTTATACACAATTGAGATCCAAATTTTAAATTGATATCCAATTATTTTGACTTGACGGGAGCATTCAGTTTTATGAGTGTTGAGAAAGGGATTAGTTACTGGGTATACATTCTCAATGAAGGCAATTGTCAACAATCTCATGTGGTTTTTGTCTTTCATTGAACTGCTTGACGTCTTGAATAAGATTCGTAATCATAACTTCAGGTCAAAGCGAGGCATGTTTAGAGAAATTGGTTCGTTAGAAACTGTACTGAAACTCTAAGGATGGATTCCTGGATAGTAACTATAATTTATTACACGATTCAGCATCACCTCTTTAGTAGTGGGTTCTTTTTAGAGGAGTCAGTTTTGTTGCAAGCTTTGAGGTTAAGTTTCTGATTGAAGTTAACTGAATGCATTGATACACTTCCTACGGCAGTCGCCCATGGTTCGTGCGTTCTTTCTTCTCTCCTGACCCCACCTGTTTCGGAAATCCTGTGAAAAAGAAATTTGTTATCCATTTTTTTTCTTTTATTCAATCACTAAAGAAATATTGAAATCAAATCGGCTCATCTGAAAATCATTTTTACAGAACATTCACTACGTTCGTTAAAACACAGAACTGTCCGTATTTTTCTCGAGGAATATTACATTAGATATAGATGAGAAATTAGATGGTTAACTCCTGAAAGCAAAAATTAAGTTATTGATTCCAGTCACTACGAGTTAAATACTGTTATACAGTAAGAGCTTCAGTAAATATTCACTCAGAATTTCATAAAAATATTCAGTGACATTTATGTAACCGACCCGATTCAGATGTTTCTTCTGGTGTGAAAACAGGATGGTGTAAATATGTTGATATCTTTGACCTCATTGAGCTTTACATATTAGATATTTTTGAATGAAAGGTTTCAATCTCTCGTCTTTGGATTGTACAGAGCGTTAAATTGGGGGATCAGAAGACATGCCCCTAAATTAGCTAACGAAGGACATCATGCAAGCTTTCAGAAAGTTGTGACTTATAATCACTATACAAATTTGAGTGCAACCAACTCATTGGAAGTTACTTTCGATTTAGGTTCTACTTCATAAAGCTTTTCAGTAAAATAAATTAGAGACTCGGTTACATTAACACTACATCATTTCATTCCTGTCTCGGTGTTCAGAAACATAGTAAAAACTGCATGAAAGTCTTACGTGCGTCCGTATCAAGAGAACATACCAACTAAAAAGTATGTGGTATGTGGTAACAAAAACACCCTAGAGTTTCGTGGGCCCAAACAGAAGATTACTTAGATACCCAGCTTGGAAAGGACATCGTAAAATCCTTTGGTTCACACTCGCTGTCTATTCAAATGTTAAATCCATCAAAGGTAAAGCCTTCGTTAGGATAGTTGAAGATATTATTCACACACACACACACACACACACACACACACACACACACACACACACACACACACACACACA
>NC_068981.1:150564369-150577465 GCF_001194135.2 Octopus bimaculoides
TGTGTGTGTGTGTGTGTGTGTGTGTGTGTGTGTGTGTGTGTGTGTGTGTGTGAAGGCGCGTGGCTTGGTGGTTAGGGTATTAGGCTCGCGATCGTAAGGTTGTGAGTTCGATTCCAGGCCGCACGTTATATCTCTTGAGCAAGAGATATAGAATAGTAGTGAGTCAGTAATATATTTTATCTTTTTTTTCCTTTTATTTCGGTTACGCTCAAGTATAATGCTACCTCATACTTTTGACCGTATTTTGTTTTAGTTTTTTGTATTATACACAACTAAATACGATATATCTCTCCTGCATTTTTTTTTCATCGTCGTGTTCAAATAAGACTTGCATTTTTCACAGCTGGTATCATCTCTATCTGACCAACAGACGAAAGATTAAGGTTAGTGATGCTGTAGTTAAAGAACATCTTGAAAAAATTCTAGGATGGTGCATAAAGAAAACATGACAGAAACGAACCAATCAGAGAGGTTCTGCGCAGAGGCTCAGCCGGATGGAAATAGCAGCAACTATGTTTCAAATTACACTCTGGATAATGTAGACTTTGATACAATATTCCTAAAGAAAAAACAGGGAAACGGACATAATATATAGGTCATTAAGGAATCTAGAATTTTAGCATACGTATTGATGGTATAGGAAAATTTCCCAGTTATAACTTCTGTATGAACATAATGTAAACATACAGTTAAGTAAGGGCTAGCATAGTCAATATAATGAACTGGCAAAAATGTTTAATCAGTTAAAATTACACTTAAACTAAAGATTGAAAAATGTAACTGTTGATGACCATATAATCGTGATATCGATATCTAACCACTTGACAAATCACTGCGCAGTACATTGCTCATTCCTATCTTGGCCATTGCCAAGCTCGCACGAACTTTCTTCTCTCTTCCTTCCAGTTCGTCACATCACAACGTTCAGTATACATATATATTTTTTTCACGTCTGGCCTTACAGCCCTTCTTCTTTATTTTCACTGTTTCGTTTTCCTGTCTTGTTTTCTGTTTGCCACTACATTCCACCGCGTTACAAATTTAATTTGTTTCCGCGGGAAGAGCCATTCTAACAATGCGGCAGCTGATGAAGGAAATGTTCTCTATGTTGCCTGTGTGTTTTCTGTGTTCTGTTTATGTTCTGTTTCTCATTTTGTCCACGTCTTTTTGTAACGTCCTGTACCCAGATATGCATCTATATATACATGTAGATGTAGGTATGTACATACATGTACGTATATATGCATATACTCACATATTATTTGTATTATTACATGATCGAACGCACGCGTCATCTTTGCAAGTAAGTTTTAACTTTATATTGTACCTCGACCTCCTTTGTCATGAGTAGCACCCTAGGCAGCATAAAAACGAAAGCCACTCTGTTGATTAAACACGAGAGCTAACTCCGAAATCCAAACTGATTTAAAATGATTCAAATAAAGAGTGGGCCGGATATCTCCAACACGCGCGCACCACTCCCCCCTCTTCAGTAAGATGGCTTTCTTTTCTATGCAATCTAGGATGTTGTACATGACTAAAGAGGTCGAGGTACAATATTTCCTTGATATGTGCAATGTACTGCGCAGTGATATGTGTCGTAGTGGTTTGGTGTTGATGTTACGATCATAAGGTCGTGGGTTCGATTCTATGCCGTGACAGTGCATTGTATCCTTGAGCAAGGCCCTTCATTTTATGTTGCTCCAGTCTACCCGGCTGAAAATATGTACCATCTGAGTTCTGGCGTAACCCTCTCTCCCTCCAACTCTCATATGGCTAAATATGTATTGCCTTATGGCTCTTCAGTCTGGACACTAACCTAAAAACTTAAAACTAAGCTGAATGACTCCTACACGCGTAAGCTTTATGCATTTTTGGAAGACGCCCTGTAAAGAATACTCTTAACAAAGAAACTAATACAATAAACCATGTTTAAAATCACACACTTTTAGTAAAGCAAGAGTTTGGTTTACTGAACACTGACGTAGAAACAATGAGGTGCTGGTTAGTTTGGGCACCTACTCTGGACACATCACATTGGCTGCTGTACGACAGTGGTTCTCAACCATTTTTTTACCTAAAATTACTATTTAACTTTTACGGCCCTCCGAAGCCATTCGATGTTTAAAAACTAGTTTTACAGATACTTCTTTCAAAATTCCTATTCTGTTTTTCTCACATTAATTAGTGTAGGTTTGTACAGCGTTTGAGAAATAAATTTTGCTGTTTCTTGCAAAAGATACATCTAAATCAAACCTTTTACATGAACCCTTAATAAACTACAGTGGGTCCCCAATTTACTATTTTGTTTATCCACCGTGTAATTGTTTCTCATTCGAACGCTCTCTCAAATCATATCACTTGGTAAACAAATACAAAACTGATACATATTGAAACTGAGATACTTCCAACATCTTTATTCTATATTTTCGACAGAATATCACTAACAAGCAACTACATCTGCATTTTTTAAATCTATTTTTCATCTAAAAGGTATGCACATCTCCTTTTTTGACGGGGGCTACTTTTGGCACATAGCTTAGTTGTTAGAGGATTTTCAGCTCACAATCGCAAGGTCGCGTGATCAGTTCCTGGGCTGGGAGGTACGTTGTGTTCCTGAGCAAGGTATCTCATTGCATGCTACTCCGGTCTACTGATCCGTAACGACTACCAGCCAAGGTGCTGGTTCAACCCTTACTTCTTCCATCGACCGGTGTTGGTGTGTTTATGTCCCCGTAACTTAGCGGTTCGGTAAATCTGCTTATATGTAGCCGCAGGGGTCAAATGGACCCCGGCTAAAAACCACTGCTCTGCGGAAACATACGTGAATCAGCTGTCAAACGACACTGTATATTACTGACAGCATCTGCCCCATGCTATGGAGGAAAGAGATTAAACTAAAAACGTTTATGTACAAAAAATGGATTTGAGAACATGCTAAGTTGTATATCATTAGGCATGATCGCCGTTTTGGGAAGGAAAACGGCAAACTTTATTAAACATACTGTCTATTAGATGCGTGCGCGCGTGTATGTGAGAGAGAGAGGGGGAGCGATTGCAGCACAGACAGACAGACAGGTAGATAGATAGATAGATAGATGAGGGAGTTCATAATTAACTGTCCTCAGTGTAAGGAGACTCATGATCCAAAGTCGTGATTGTTCTATTCCATATGACATGTTCTCTGAAACAATCATTTTATAGAAAACTATCTTAAGAACAATACTAAGAATGTTTACGTAAATGTCTTAAAAGTAACGTAGGGGACTCTATTCGGTCGCTGAGCTTGTTAGAAACTGCAGCCAAATCCTTTAAATCACATCCTGTCATCTGAAAAGCAAAAACGAAGTATACATGGGCAAATTTAATTCTAAATACAGTATGTCTAGAAACCAAAATGATTGAATTGCCTCTCGATGTCTTCAATTAAAGTTTTCTTGAGTTCGATACTGTCTTACATCGATCCAGAAAGACTAAAGCAATTTATCAATTACTGTAGTGGAGTCTATAGAAATAAATCAAATTTTAGTCTGAAATATACCGACCATCACATTTGTCCTAAATAATATTATTAATTCTCGACTTATTTCTCTGTTTAATGAAATAATTAATGAACGTTTCGCTCCAGTAAAGTAATTATCGATAATGGATATATGTAAAGGGCAGCAAAATCGCCTTTGAGTGTTGATATAAGGGAAGCAATTCTTGTAAATACATTGCTTACAAGGGAAATAAGTCATACATCTTTATCATCAAATATCGATATATTTCACTTTATGCTACGTTTCTACAGGCACAAAAGCTGTTTACTCCTTCTGTAAATAGATTTTGCGATTTTTTTTTTAAACAGAAAATTGCTTGCTACATTTTTCGATACAGTTTTTTTAAACCACTTCTTTTATTGACTAAAATAAATTGAAATAACAATTACATCGTGAAGAATCACGACAGTCATTTTAAACATACGTTACCTTTATATTCGCTTTTTGTTTTCTCTTTTTTTTTTTTATCATATTCTATTTTGTGTCAGTTATTTTCTTTTTTGTTTTTGTTTTTTGTTTTTTTTTGTCTTTTGCCGCTTTGTAGTATATAATAGATACGATAACAAAGTAAAAATAACAAAATAAGTAGAAAGTAAATGTGTGTTTAAAAAAGATTTCAGATTCTTCTACTATGCAATTGTTTCTCATTCAAACGCTCTCAAATCATATCACTTGGCAAACAATACAAAACTGGTACATATTGAAATACTTCCAACATCTTTATTCTATATTTTCGACAGAATATCACTAACAAGCAACTACATCTGCATTTTTTAAATCTATTTTTCATCCAAAATGTTTGCACATCTCTTCTTTTTTTTTTACTACTCTTGGCACGTAGCTTAGTTCTTAGAAGATGTTCGGCTCACGATCGCAAGTTCGCATGATCAATTCTTGGGCTGGGATGTACGTTGTGTTCTTGAGCAAGGTATTTCTTTGCATGCTGCTCCGGTCTACTGATCCGTAACGAGTACCAGCCAAGGTGCTGGTTCACCCATTCTTCTCCCATTTGTCATATATTTGATGTTTCGCTACATCAAAATTGATATAGTTGCAGGCGTAGCTGTGTGGTAAACAGCTTGCTTCCCAACTACATTGTTCCGGGTTTAGTCCCACTGCATAGCACCTTGAGCAAGTTATTTAAATCAGTATAATACGAAAAAGCATTTCCGGTGCGGATAGACCGCTATGTTGGTGGCAACATAATGTTGCCAAAATTTCACTGTTTTCCCCTTTCCTTCAAGCTTCCTTCATCTCTCCACCACAACGATGATATGGTGCAACATGTTCTTCATCATCTAAAAAACCATTTCTTCGTAAAAATGTAACTGCCTGTTAATTTCACTTAAATATTTGTAGTGGTTAAGTGTGTATCATGGTGAACAGATGCAAAAGAAATGTGTATGCCTTTGAAGTAAACAAATGAATGAATCGATTCATAGTTAAAATGATTTATTCACTGGACTTAATTTGTTGTTGGTACACATAATTCTTCACTACATGCAAAATGTTGACAACTGCTACCAGTTGCTAGAAATAGAAACAGGGTACATCTGTAGAAAATGATATGTCAGAAATGAATATATGTTTGTGTGTGTGTGTGTGTGTGTGTAGGTAGTTCATCTGAGACAGTAGTCTACCGTGGAACTTCGAACATTACTCTGGTCTCTGCAGTCGCCAAAACCTGTTGTGTCATAGAGTTTCCTCGTTTGCCTGATAGGGGCTTCTCTTTCTGTCTGTCTGTTGACCGCCGTATTTATAATAATCGTGGCAGTTAGAAGGACAGACATACTGCAGCAGAGTTTGTACCTAAATGGGTCAGTTCTTGTCCATTTGAACTTTGCCTGACATGGCTGAGATCATAGGTCAAAAGGAGATGATCAATCGCTTTTTGACAGGAGAAAGAAAACCTGTTTTCGTGCCTGTTGCTCGTGGTGGTTTGGACGACCAAGAATTCTTAGATTCGGTTTCAAATCTAGGCTTGGAGAAGGAAGTATTAATTTTTACATATTTATTATTTGGTGTCAAAAATACTCATTGCAACAGCTGTGACCTAATGTCAGTTGAATTGCCTCAGGGACCAGGTCTCAATTGATGTGACGAAAATTTTGACACTGAATAATAAATGTTTAAGTGAATTTAAGAGTACTTGTGGTCTTCAATAGCTAATATGTCTTCTGTGCTGCAATTGTTTTAGTTTCACCACACGATCTCAGATCAAATCTCTTGCCAGTCAAGTACATCTAAGAAGCATTTAAACAAGGTGAAATATTAAGTAATCTTTGGAAAGTGTGAGACCCGGGAGGTGAGATATGACGCCATTGGAGTTAAAAATGTATCAATCAGAGGTCCTTAAGATTGTTTGATGGTGGACCTTTTCTCAGCGAAATAAGAGACGTATGTAAAGTAAAACAATTCAACAATTCAGTTCTATATTTAAGAGATGAGGAATTATGTACATTATTTACATTTGACGGATATTTGTCCTTGTCCTGTTTGTTGTTAACACAACGTTTCGGTTGATATACCCTCCAGCCTTCATCAGGTGTTTTGGGGAAATTTCGAATCTGGGTTCTCATTCCTAAGGTATTCTTCGATGTTATTATTATTATTATTATTATTATTATTATTATTATATTCAGGTCACTTCCTGGAATGGAACTCGGAATCTTGGGGTTAGTAGCCCACGCTCTTAACCACTATGCCAACTGCACCTGATGAAGGCTGAAGGGTATATCAGCCGAAACGTTGTTAACAACAAACAAGATGACAAATATCCGTCAAATGTAAATAATGTAAATTCAACAATTGTTTCGGCAATCTATACAATAGTCTCGAGCAAAATGTCTGGTGATATTTAGGAACATCCTTTTATGGGATCTTTGTGATTTGACGGGCAACACTTGTTTTCTTAACGAAACACTTTCAAACTTGGGACACTGGTAGAATGTGTCATATAAAACAACTTCTTCTCTTAACCTTCTTAACAAAAAATTGTACCTCGCAAGTTATTTCATGTTAAAGTTGTCGTATTTCTGTAATTTCAACCAATCACTGACGTCTATTCAGCTGAATACAGTCAGTGCTGTTCGGTGTCAAGTGTGTTATTCCCTGTTTAATTATATCATTATTCCCTAGTAAGGGTTTAGGGTTTTAGGGTTAGGGTTCGGGTTTTAGGGTTAGGGTTGAGGTTAGGGTTAGGGTTAGGGTTAGGGTTATGAGTTAGAGTTAAGGTTATGGCAAAAATAATCATAACCCTAACCGTAATCCTAAAACTAACCCTAACTCTAAAACCCGAACCCTAACCCTAAAACCCTAAAGCTAAAACCAGTACAAACGCACGAACGATGTCATAAATAACAGTGACACGCATAGTTTTTGTTGACAAACAACGGCACTAATTTTATTCAAGGGAAAAAATCCCGTAACACCGTTGTTTACATTCCACGACGTAATTGTTTTCACCTCAATAGACGTCAGTGATTGGTTGAAATTACCGAAATACGACAATTTTTTACATGAAATAACTTCGAATACAAAATTTTTTATCTGTTCTATAACACAAAATATACAAGTATTCGAAGTTTGAAAGTGTTTCGGTACCAAAAACACTACATAAAAAAATGTTGCCCGTCAAATCACAAAGATCTCATTTATGTTCTCAGTTCGTATCTCAACAGAGTCAGCTTCACCTTTTGTTATTCCGTGGTAGATACAATAAATGACCAGTCAAGTACTAGGGGTGGGATCAGGGCCGTCGCTAAGCCCCTCAACTCCTGCGGTCGCAGGGGGCCTCCGCGGTTGAGGAGCTACATGTTAAGGATCAAACTACATAGACGAAATGAAAATTTCAAGTCAGCCGAGGGAAAAAATACGAGGGTGAACCGTAAATAAATTTAAAAGAAACGAAAAAGGTAAGTGAAAAAGGCTTGTCAACGAATTCCCTAGGGAGATAAAAGGAAAAACGAAAGAAATTGAAAACAATGAAAATAAGAACAACTTCAAGAGAAAAGACAAGAAAAAGAAGCAATAGTGATGAAAGGTGCGGATGTATACTTATACATACATACAAACATACACACACAGGCATTCGTATACACATTCATACATATATACACACACACATATATACGTCTGGCTTTTATCTGTTTTGGTCTACCAAGTCCATTCACAAGGCTTGGCCAGCTCAGAGAGAGAGAGAGAAACGTGTACCAAACACACACACACGTCTCTTATTCTCTCTGCCTCTCCCTATTTCTTTATTCACTTCTCCCCCTCTGTGTATACATATATATATATATATATATATATATATTAGGCCACTTGGTTTAAAATTGAATTAATATTCAATTTATCACCCTTATATATTTGGCGTCGTTATTTGACGTTGAAAAGCTGGTAATTTTGTACGCAGAACAGTGGCCTTAGGCAATAAAAACTAGAGACAAAATTCTTTCTGTACCAAAAACAAGGCGGGCGCGCACACACACATACTGTCACAAGTTTGTTTGTATGTATGTGTGTGTATCCATCTATGTACAGAGGGGTAGAAAAAAGATATACCGCTAGTTTTTTATGTGTTGTATTTTAGAATTATCACAACAGACTCTGCTGTGATGATTCTAAAATACAAGAAGCTGTAAGGGACTATGCTTGATTTTTGCAGATAATAAAGGTGTGTAGATTATGAATTTTGATTGAAGAAATGGGGCCTCGAAACAAAAAGTTGCAGGGGGCCTCTAAAAGTCATGCGACGGCCCTGGGTGGGATCAATATTATCGACTATTTTGAGGCGGCAAGCTGGCCGGACAAAATGCTTAACAACATTTCGTCTAACTTTACGCTCTGATTTCAAATTCTGCCATGGTTGACTATGTCTTCCATCCTTTTAGTGTCCATAAAATAAGTAACCAATTGAGTACTGAGGTTGATATAATCGACTAGTCTCCTCCGGCGAAATTTCAGGCCTTGTGCTTATAGTAGAAAGCATCTAGGACTGACAAAATTAATGCCAGTCATATAATGTTTTAGTGCCACTTTGGCGTGTGATCTACAAGAGAGATTACTGTAGGACATTGTAAATGTATTTTTTTTTCAAAATTCAAGCACGCAGATAACCCACTAAAGTAACTTTGCCCACGTAGATCACACGGCAAAGTAACACTAACACAAAGTAAACTAAAAAGTAACCAAAAGTAATCTCCCTTTAAATTGTAGATCCCACGCCAAAAGAGCACCCTGTATTTTATACCACAAAACTATTTATATTCCGTCGCCTAAGACAGCCACTGTATTTGTCACATTCCTGAAAATGCTTTATCTTAGAACCTACTAAATCATTTGTATCTCTCTTTAATAAAAAGAAAGTAATAATAATCAAACGGTTTTGATGTTTCGTGAAAACAAAATTGTAGTTAACCAAGTCATTGCCTAACTCCTTACTATTATAATAGTTATCTCCCTTGGTAAATTTTTTGGTATCTCCTACTTATTGATGAGAAGACGAATTGAAATGGCATAATGTTGCATCCACATAATTCCTCTTTCTATGTTACACGAGTTGAACAAGTTTAAAATGTTGGAAATCGTATTAATTTTATTAAAAGTGCAATTTTTCCAACAGTGTTTCCATTCCTCACATCTGTCCCAACTCTGGCAGACACTGGTCTAACTGATGGATCTAATTTCACAGAGTGATGAAACATGCATGGATGTGACTTTATGTACATGTAGTAGTAGTAGTAGTAGTAGTAGTAGTAGTAGTAGTAGCAGCAGCAGCAGCAATGGTGTTGGTGACGTCAGCAGCACTAGAAAAGGTGATGGTGGACTACGAGAGAACACATTTTGCTTATTGGAGTAGTCATTGTAATATTTTAACTGAATGGATTACAGACGAGCTTCCTCTAGTGGAACATGTAACTCAAAAAATTTAACAATATTCTCCATTTCATGTGATATTTTACATTCAAATTCACAGTTGGCTGAATCAAAATATCAATGGTTCATATTCTTCCATAAATGCTGCGTCATTTTCATGTATTCATATTGTAAGACTGTTTCTATCAACACGTGTTATATACTCTTTTACGTATTTCAGTCATTTGACTGCGGCCATGCTGGGGTACCACCTTTAGTCGAGAAAATCGACCCCAGGACTTATTCTTTGTAAGCCTAGTACTTATTCTATCGGTCTCTTTGCCAAACCGCTAAGTTACGGGGACGTAAACATGCCAGCATCGGTTGTCAAGCGAAGTTGGGGGGACAAACACAGACACACAAACATATACACACACATACATATATATACATATATACGACGGACTTCTTTCAGTTTCCGTCTACCAAATCCACTCACAAGGCTTTGGTCGGCCTGAGGCTATAGTAGAAGACACTTGCCCAAGTTGTCACACAGTGGGACTGAACCCAGAACCATATGGTTGGTAAGCAAGCTACTTACCACACAGCTACTCCTGCTTTAAATATCTGAAATAAACATGAAATTTCAAAAAATATGTTGTATCTATCTATCTCATCAACCATGATATTCAGGTTCACGCATCATTGTCAACAATGACCAAGGACTTGACATGGGTGAAGACGGGTGATGATATGTCTGGCTGTGGCCAATATGACTGATATATGCTCAGAGGGCTCTGCTGCAGGTTGGGCACCAGTGTTCTTCTGGGTTAGAAGACAAGGAATTGGCACTGGACTTGCATGGTTTCTTTGTGCCCCTGCAATCTTGTTCTGTTTGTTAGAGGTGGCATCTCTGTTGGTGCAGCTTCATCAGGTGGGGCAAACTTGTGTTTGCATTTCTTGGATGTCAAGGTTAATCTCAAAGCTTTCCAGTGAGCTACTGAGTGTATCCTTCAAGTGCTTGTTCTGTCCATCTTGTGTTGCACTTGCCTTTCACCACTTTGCTGTAAAACAGCCACTTGGAGAGTTATATGCCAGGTATTTGAACAACAAAGCAAGAATATAAAATGATATGAGTAGATCTGTAAAAAAAATATTTTGTTAATAACCAGTGTCTCTGTTTAAAAAAAATTACTATAACAACACTTCTATACAAAAGGAGAAAAATGTCTTTTTGAGATGTTATTACCCATATCATGTTGGAATGTTTTTCAAGTAGGCTTTGACTTCTCAGATTCCATATGGGACCACTTTATGCTGATAGTGCTTCTTGGAATTTTAATGAAATTCACAACATACAAATATCAATAATAGCAATATAAACATCACATTTCATATAAGAAACAGCTATCATCATCAACATTATCATTATCATCATATTCATCATCATCATCACTTCCACCACCAGCATTCACATTGTCATCACTTTTATTATTATCATTATTCTCACTCCTATTCAACTTTTCTTATAGTACCTCTTTAGATATCCTATAATACCCATTGCTCTCATTTTCTATAGTGTTCACAAGAAAATATTAATGATTCTTTCAACATTTCAGAAGCAATCATTTAATCAAATTTGATTACAGAATTAAAAAACACTTATGCAAGATTTGAATATAAATCCAAGATGTACAGAATGTAGTCTCATAAAGATCAGAATTCATAAATTTATATTGACATTTTCAGAACCTTATTTTTATTGAAATACTTCCTATGTATTTTAATTAATTTTGACAAAAAAAGTGGGTGGGGAATGGAGTTGGAAGTATTTAGTAAAATCGTTTTCCTTTCTTTTATCAAGCTGCTCTTTGGAATGTAACCTAACAAAGGGTTTTAACATATATTATGATAGATTTTAATTTAAATTGAACACTTTATAATTGGCGCAGGCATGGCTGTGTGGTTAAGAAGCTCACTGTGCAACTATGTGATTTTGGGTTCAGCACCTCGGGCAAGAATATTCTACTATAGTGCCAGGCCCTGTGAGTGAATTTGGTAGACAAAACTGTAAAACAGCACATCATATACATGAGTGTGCAAGCGTGTGTGTATGTGTGTGTGTGTGTGTTTATGTTGTGTCCACTCTCCCACTGTTTGTCAAGCAGTATTGATTTGTTTACATCCCCATACTTAAGAGGTTCAACAAAAGAGACTGAAAGAGTAAGTCCCAGACTTAAAAAAAAAAATAAGTACTGGGGTTGATTTATTTGACTAAACCATCAAGACAATGCCCCCAACATGGCTGCAGTTTAATGACTGAATGAACCATTAACACTTTCAGGGTTCATTCAACCAATTCAGACTTAACGCCAATGGATTCTATGGGTGTTAATTAATTTTGAAAATCAAAACTCTAGAGAGATTTAGTCGTCGTTTATCATAATGTTTTACTTTAATCAACTAGAGTTTGAAACAACAAAAATTTTTTCATATAAAAATTAGAATTGGAGATTTTTTTTATTTAAATATGAATATTTTAAAACAGGATGCTTGATGTTTTGTATCGGTAGTCATGGGTAAAATGTTACCCACAGGACTAATTGAGGGAAACACAAGATTTCACAAGGAAAATAATATTCTTTTTTTCTTTTACTTGTTTCAGCCATTTGGCTGTGGCCATGCTGGAGCACTGTCTTTAGTCGAGCAAATCAACCCCAGGACTTATTCTTTGTAAGCCTAGTATTTATTCTATCAGTGTCTTTTGTTGAACTGCTAGGTTACAGGAATGTAAACACACCAGTATCAGTTGTCAGGCGATGTTGGGGGAACAAACACACACACACAAACATATATATATATATGTCATATATTTATATATATATATATATATATATATATATGATGGGCTTCTTTCAGTTACTGTCTACCAAATCCACTCACAAGGCTTTATTTGGCCCATGGCTAGAGTAGAAGACACTTGCCCAAGATGCCATGCAGTGGGACTGAACCTGGAACCATGTGGTTGGTAAGCAAACTACTTACCACACAGCCACTCCTGCACCTATGAGCATACGCATGATTTATTTAATAGTGCAGACCATCTGATGATGAACCATGTCTCAAGAGGCCTACACTTGTCTTAGAATCAGGAATAGTCTGAGGTAAATTAATAATCAAAAGGTTTGAAAGATTACAAAGAAAGAAAATATACAATTATCAACAACAATAATGAGTTTGAATTTAAGGGAGAAAAAAAAAGTCAACAACAACAAAATACTTTATCTAATTTTTTACCAATTTATTTGGAATGTGATTGAAAATAAAGGACACTGAATCCAAACAAATTGTCTATATTTTAGTGAGCATTGGATATTTACTGCCAAGTGAACATTTGATGATGTAAGAATACAAGTGACAGTTTGACAAGTTTAGATTTATGAAGAGAGAGAGAGAGAGAGAGAGAGAGAGAGAGAGAGAGAGGGCAGATATAGTCTACTTGCAAGAAATAAAGGGACATAGTCCAGGAGCCTTATCAAGGTTACTGGATTATAGAAACGAGAAAAAAATAAAAGAGTAAAAGAAAATACCAGAAAAATCTTCTCTAGATTTTCTCACATGAAGTTTTATTGTCTTTCTTTCTCAATATATTAACGAATTCTTTATAATAATCTAACAACTGCTGTCGTTTTTTTTTT
>NC_068981.1:150577515-150589265 GCF_001194135.2 Octopus bimaculoides
CATATAAATAACATATATACTGAAATCTAGCTTATATTAAACATTTTGGATGGGTTTTTTTTTTTTTTTCACAAAAGGTACAATAAATAAATAGGAAATAAATAAAAACAAATTTGTGTGTGGATCTGTGTGTTTATATTTGTGTATGTGTGTGTGTACTTCTCTATGCATCATCATCATAATCATCATCATCATGCATACAGAGAAATGCACACATACACGTGTGTGTGTGTGTATATATATATATATATATATATACACACACACATGTGTATGTGTGCATATATATATATCATGTGTATGTGTGCATATATATATATATATATATATATATACACACACACGCATATGTGTATGTGTGCATATATATATATATAATTATGTGGCAAATGAAAGATGGAAGATGAAATGTACAAGAATTTTTATTAATCATGACAATTGTTTCAACACATCTAGCATCGATACCTCACAGGTGGGACACTTAACAACTGGTTCAGGAGTATTCGGCAGTGCAGATGTGTCTCATCAGGTGATAAGTAGATACAACTCAATAAAATAACAGTTCTGCAATGTATCTTCTCATTTCATAGAAAGAAAAGCAGCAAAACAAAGGAAATATCTTCATTTATATATTCACACACATTATACATTTACATACATATGCATATCAACATGCATGCATATAAAGACATACACATATATTTGTGTGTCTGTATGTACTAATGTGCATGTGTGTGTGTGTGTGCATGTGTGTGCATACGTGAGTATAAAAGATTTTCACAATGTTTTTAAACATGATACGTTTGACAAATTTTCTTAATTTCATGAGAAATTGGAGTAACTTCAATTTTTTTTAACTGGAAACAAACTGAAGAATATGAATCAATAAATAAATTAGTATATAGAGAATCACCTATAAGGAAACTGAGAAATAGGAAGAATTCTTCTAATCTTATATTTACAACCAAGAGAACATTTTGGACAGAGCTCTTTATTAAATCTACTGTAAAGTTTCAAAGCTTCTTTTTAGTCTATCAAACCCTACCACAGACATAAATACACACAACACACACACACACACACACACACACACACACCAGTTTTTGAAACACTGATGTTTTAAAGTCTGTATGAAACTACCAATGGAGAGTAAAGACTACATAATAATAATAATAATAATAATAATGATAATAATAATAATCCTTTCTACCAGAGGCACAAGGCTCAAATTTGGTGGGAGGGGACTAGTCGATTACATCGACCCCAGTGTTTTACTGGTACTTAATTCATCGACCCCAAAAGGATGAAAGGCAAAGTTGACCTTGGCAGTATATTTGAACTCAGAATGTAGTGATGGACAAAATATAGCTAAGTATTTCGTCCAGCATGCTCATGATTCTGCTAGCTCACCACCTCATATAACAATAATAATGATTCAAATTTTGGCACAAAACCAGCAATTTCAAGGGAGTTAGTAAGTCAATTATATTGACTCCATGTTCAACTGGTACTTATTTTATCGACCCTGAAAGGATGGAAGGCAAAGTCAACCTCAGCAGAATTTGAACTCAGAATGTAAAGGCAGACGAAATGCTACTAGGCATTTTGCCTGCCATGTAAATGATTCTGCCAGCTCTCTGCCTTGCATAATAATAATAATAATAATAATAATAAATAATAATAATAATCATCATTTCTACTATAGGCGCAAGGCCTGAAATTTGGAGAGGGAGATAGTTAATTTCATCAACCCCAGTGTGCTACTGGTACTTATCAACCCAGAAAGGCTGAAATGCAAAGTTAACCTTGGCACAATTTGAACCCATAACGTAAAAACAGACAAAATGCCAGTAAGCATTTTGACTGGCATACTAACAATTCTGCCAGCTCACCACATTGTATAATAATACTAATAATAATAATGATAGTAATAATAATAATAATAATAATAATAATAATGAAGTTGGCAGATAGCATAAAATTTATTATTTAGGAGGAAGAGACATAGTCAAAGAACTAACTTGGCTAGTCTAATTACTCTAAGATATTTATCTGTGCCTCGCACACTCAAAATAGTTCAAATATTATTTCATATTGGTAGTGATAAGATTATGTGATGTGCATGCTTATCTCATTAGACACTAAAAATATGAGTAAAGTGAAACAACAGTTGAAATTAATTATGAAATAATTCAAACTACTTCTTTATTTTGTTTTAACTATCACATCTCAGCTGCTAAGGAACTGGTGCAACAACACCTTTGAAGTTGTTAACTTAGTCATGAAAAGGAGCTTATGGTATATATTTGTCCAACCCATTCCAGCATGAAAAATGGACATTAAATGGTAATGACGATGACGACAATGATGATGATGATATTTGTTGTTTGTTGAAAACAGAGCAGAACTGATTTGGATTCAGGAGAATGAGATCTCCATACTGGATAGTAGATATCATCCAACATTGGCTCCACCTTACTGCAAAAAAATGAAAAGAAAAGAAAGAAAAGGAAAAGAAGAAAGAAAGAAAGAAATTCTAATTTTTCCTTATACATTTCAATGAAAATTTATGAGTTTCAAATACATTTTACAGGGTGACTATAAAATCTGAATAAATGGGAAATATCACAATCATATATGAATGCTCTCACACTGATGGAAATATGGAGTTACGACATCAGGTTCATGTGACTCTTACAAAGTGCATTGAACTTTGTACCTGTAGTGGTGGAAGCCCCAATGAAAATGTTATTCATTAATGAAACTGAATAAAATTATTGAAAATATGCATTTCCACCTCTATAGCCAGACTTTACAGTTATCCTGTATATTACTGGTGGATAGTTTAGTAGATATTGCAATCACCCACACAACCAATTTTTTAGAGAGAAGAAATATGCAGTTAATTCCAGCAGGACTTGAACTCAGAACCCCCAAGTTCTATTCTAGTTACTGTAAAGAATCCAAAATTAGCACTCTGTTGAAGTCAAACTATAAAGGTTCATACTATATGACAAATCTTGATGCTCTACCAGGTCTGCCAAGTCACCTAATCATAAAAGTAATTTTTTTTTTTTTTATAAACAGGAGCAGCCATGGCTGTGAGGTTAAGAAGTTTTTGTTTTGCAACCATACGTTTGAGGTTCAATCCCACTGCACAGTTCCCAAGACAAGTGTCTTCTACTAAAGCTTTCAGCCAACCAATACCTTGTGAGTTAATTTGGTAGTTAGAGACTGACAGAAGCCTATCAAATACATGTTTGTGTATCCTACTCAGCACTTGACAGCTGGTGTTGGTATGTTTACATCCCTGTAACTTGGCAGTTCAGTAAAAAACACCAATAGAATAAGTACCAAACTAGAATATGAATAAGTACTGTGGTAGATTTGTTCAACTAAACACTTAAAGCATTGTCTCAGCACAGTCCAATAACTGAAACAACTAAAAAATAAAAGATTATTTTCATATTTGGTTTAGCGCTTGTAATTTAGATGTGAAAGGGAACAAGGAAAATGTATTGTTTATGCGAGTCCCAAGACTTTAGGCAATGTAAGATTACATATTTTATTAGCAGAGAGCTTATCATTACACTGCAACACCTTTGACTACAATAATGATAATAATGATGATGTTGATAATAATAATAACAAAAATAGAGTAATATTTTCATTATTATCATAAATCATTTTTATCTTTATCCTAGCCATTCTCTCGTGAATAGAATCCACACCAAACAGAAAACCTATAATTTTTATTGGTCTCCAAGAGGGAACTAACTTGGATGGTACATTAGCACCTTAACATAAATGTTGTAGCAATTTATACCTCACTGATACAGTTACTACTACTACAAATATTATACAATTTCATGTGTTAGCATTATATATTATTATATATTATATAATACTAATATTACATAATATTATATGTTATTATATAATATTAATATCATATAATATTAATATCATATAATATTATATAACTCATGTACAGTAGTATAACTGTACTTGTCAGAGGGGTTTGCTTTGTTTCGTTTTGTTTTGGGAAATATTGGTGCTGAATGATATTAATAAAAGTAAGCAAAAAGTTCTTTATATTACGAAAGGAGAGACAAAAAAATGTACTAAACAAAGAAAAATAAATAAATATTTGAATTCTCATTACATTTTCTGGTACTCTGTTATTAGTTCACAAGAAGACTATTATTATTATTATTATTTTTATTATTATTATTAGTTGTTTCAAATGTTACAAATTCTGTTTATAAATTCAATAATGAATTAAAAGCAGCACTAGTGTTGTAAACATTATCGACTGTGCATATACAATGTACATATTTTGCTTTTTTGCTGGTTTGCTGTGGTACAGCATTTCAAGGATGACTCCATCATAATGCTGGGTGAGGGTGTTGACCCCCTAAGTGCTATGCCACAGCAAACCAGTGAACAAACAAAACACATACATTGAGTATGCTTATATACATATAATAAACAAAGCAAGAAATGTGTGTTATAAAGTTGTGTAGCTTTTCAAACTATTAACACTATCATTAGAGATGAAACATTATTTTGTAAAACATTTAATATGTACTCTTTGTTTACATCAGGAATTTGGCAAAGTAATGACCAGAGATCAAATTAATTAAAATCTAGAGTACATATTAAATGTTATGAAATAAATCTCTCATAGCTTAATATGAGGTCAATAGATAAAAAAATGCATAGCTTCTTTACAACAACCCATCTCAGATATTTAAACATTTAATGAAGAAAAGCATGGATTAACTCTGGCAATTTATTTATTTTATTTGTTTTTGAGTCTAAGTTTATGTTTGTTGAAAATATGGTTCTTAATTATAAGCATACTGTTGCTTCTTAAATGTATTCAACTGTTATGTTTTTAAATTCAAATTACAATGAACATAAACAAACAAACGATGTTTGCTTTTAAAAGCGTTGAGATGTCTTAGAAAGTTAAAGAAGTGATTTTAAATTCTCAATTGCAGAATAATGCTAATAATATAGCCTGAACAGGATAAACTACCCCTATTTTGCAGAAAAATGTGTAGGTGGCTATATGTTCAGGCTATATTATTAGCATTATCCTGTGTTATGTTTTTGTTTTTACTATATTATACTTAAATTGCTAACTCATAATTTTAATATTTAATTGTTGATGGTTGTATTTTTAAAGATATTTGAATGTTTTCTGGTGTTGCAGCAGATTAGATTTCAAAATTATTATAAGAATTGTAATATAAATTAACAACTATATTACTTTAATATAACACTGGCACTCTGTCGGTTATGACAACGAGGGTTCTGTACAATCAAAGGAACAGCCTGCTTGTGAAATTAATGTGCAAGTGGCTGAGCAATCCACAGACACACAAACCCTGAATGTAGTTCTTAAGGAGACTGAATGTAACACAGAGTGTGACAAGGCAGGCACTTTGAAAATACAGGTACCACTCATTTTTGCCAGTTGAGCAAAGAAGCCACTAACTGAAAAGCTGAATTTGAGGAAACCAGCATTTGGAATATATTGGCCAAAAAATAACTAATTAAACATCTCAAATATGAATATGTTTGAATGCTTAAGGAAGAAACAATTTCTAATGCTCTAAAACATTAAAATTCACATCTCTGCCTCAACAATATAAACTTATATTTACTAAACAATAAGGAACCAGTTTGTAAACAATTATAGAAAAGATATTCAAATTACTCAGTAACAAATATATGTAAATAAATGAGTAATTGCCAACAATTAATTATTTTGACTATATATATATATATATATATATATATATATATATCTTAGTTTTCTTTGTATAATTTTCCCTTTTTTTATTCTTGTTCTGCGTGTTGAAATTTGAAGGGAGAGAAAAAAATTCAATAAAATTATAGGTCGTTTCTTCATTTAGTTGCTGTTGTTGTTATATTTGTTGTAGTTGTAGTTCTTGTTATTGTTGTTGAGTCTTGATAAATTTGAACCAATCAGAGTATAGCAAATTAACCATTAGACATGACTGGTGCTGAAAACCACAAGCTCATCAACATCTGGTGTTTTACCATTCATTTCATTATTACATAATAATAGGTTAAGTGTTTGGTTAGGAAACTAAGGACAGGTGTGAGACTGGGAAATGAAGAAGAATGCATTCACACACACACAAATATATTCAAAGGAATTTAACTGGTTTTGAGTTTTAGTTACAAAAATTGACTTACTCTTTTACTGAGTTTAGTCATTGGACTGTGGCCATACTAGAGCATTACCTTCAAGGTTTTAGTTGATCATTCAGAGCCTAGTATTTACTTTATAGATGTTTACCTATGAAACCACTGAATTGCAAGATATACAACCAACTGACTCTCTCTCTCTCTCTCTCTCACACACACACTTACTCACATGTACATACATACATTTGGGCTTCCATGTAGTTTCTATTGCCCAAATTTAAGTCACAAGGCAGTAGTCAGTCTAAGAATATTGTAGAACACACTTGCACATTGTATCACACAGTTGGGATTGAACCTGAGGCTATATGGTTGCAAAGCAAACCTCTTAACCACAAATCTATGCTTGCTCCTTGTTCATTTGTCATAATAAATTGGGTCTTAAGCTCATACAGAATTTGAATTTGGTTTCTTGTCCTATGGTTGAAAAGCTGATGAAATCATAGACAGACAATAAACACACATGGGAGAAAGGAGAAGTATAACCAAGCAGAATCTATCAGTCAGTGATTAATTCAATATAATCCACATAATACTGAATCTCAATGTTATGTACAGCTGGCTCAGTACTGCCTAGAAGATTGTAAGATACCTTATTATCTTTAGAAGAATATTTCAAAACTTGAGCAGAACTGGTATGAAGGTGAGAAGATAGATAGCTGATAATAGGATGATAATATCATCAGCAACAATCAACGACTGCTTTCCATGCTGGCATGGGTTGGATGGCTTGGCAGGAACTGGCAAGGTCAGGGGCTGCACAAGGTTCCATAGTCTGTTTTGGTTTGGTTTCTAAGGTTGGATACTCTTCCTAAGAAACCAAGCCAAAACAGAGTATGGAACCTGGTGCAGTCTCTGGATTTGCCAGTTTCTGTCAAGCTGTCCAACCCATGCCAGCATAGAAAACAAAGGTTAAATGTTGATGATGATAACACTTAGAGTTAAATATTCAGTGTGGAGCCAAGGTGAGAGATTCTATGCCAGTAATTCTTAACCTATTGTTGCACAAAGCCCTCTTTCAACAAATGGCATTTTACAAATACCCCTTCAAAAGTTTCAGACATAAAAATACACAAAACAGCAGACTATTTTAAACAAATAGAAGCTAATTTTGCACAGTTATTTATTATCCATTATCTGATGCTGGTGCTAGGTAAAGAGAACCTCAGTCTGTAAGGTGACTGGCATTAGGAAGGGCATCCAACCACACAAACCTTGCCAAAGCTGACATTAGAGCTTGGTCTTCTGACTTGCCAGCTCTAATCAAACTGTCCAACCCATGCCAGCATAGAAAATGGATGATGATGATGTCAATGACCACAACAATGACGATGTCTTTTTTTTTATAGTACCCCAAACAGCATTTTCCTCTTTTTATATATTAATGGGCTAATGACCTGTTTATAGAACTTACTGAAGAAGGCAAGGACTTGTACAGTAATTATTATATTGGATCATGGGGCATCATCACTCATGTTTCATGGTTACTAAAAACACAATAACCTATCCATATTTTAATTCTGACAAAAACGTTTTTATGAGAATGTATTTAAAATATAAGTATAGTGCCTAGGTGAAATATTTTATTTCTAAGAAAAATCAAAACCCTTCTAAACACACAGTGCCACCTGTAGTGCCCTCTTGTGAGCATACAATGCCACCAAGAGAACACTATCACCCAACTTGAGAACCATAACTCTATGCAGTCTATGGCTGTGACTTAAACCAATTTAAGGCAAATGTTTCAGTTTTTACATGTCAATACTTTCATCGTTTAACGTCCGCTTTCCATGCCAGCATGGGTTGGACGATTTGACTGAGGACTGGTGAAACCGGATGGCAACACCAGGCTCCAGTCTAATTTGGCAGAGTTTCTACAGCTGGATGCCCTTCCTAACGCCAACCACTCAGAGAGTGTAGTGGGTGCTTTTACGTGTCACCCGCACGAAAACGGCCACGCTCGAAATGGTGTCTTTTATGTGCCAGAGTAGTTGAAAATAAAGTTTTAAAAATAATAAAGATGATAACAATAAAGAAAGTGATAAATATTTCCTATTATTGTAAACAATGAACAAAGATATTCCCATTTTATTGATTCTTCAGATGAATACAAATCTTGGCAGTAATCATAAGTTTTACTCATAAGATTGGCAAGTTTCCTGTTTTCCTTAGTAGTTTGCTAAATATGGAAGCTAATATATCTATTGTACGACTTAAGATGCTGGTTGCTTTTGTTGTTGATCTTGTTATTGTAATAGTAAGTAGATATTATTGATAATGAGAGTACAAAACTTGGGAATGGAAGTAACAGAACTGTTCTAACACTTGAGATTGCAAAGTTAAGCATTACAGATATTATACCACTAACTTATCACAAATCCCTCAAGATCAATGTATGATATTCAATCAAAACAGATGCTTTGATATAGGTATTGAAACAGAGAAACAGTAACAGATAAGAAGAGAATGGGAGAGTAAATCCAGTTACAAGTTATCTCATTAATCAAGTTATGTTATTTTAGGAAATAAGTTATCTTATAAATCAAATCATGCACCTCATGAAATAAGTTACAAAGATATAAACCGAAGTTATAAAGTAGAAAATTCACTGAGGGGGAAAAGATGAAAAAACAAAACTAATATAACGTTATACAAGTGCAATAATATTTGATGCTGATTTGAGATCTAATTACTGCTAATTAACATGTTTCCTATTAAGCAGTTGTTCTAAATTAAACACATTTCAGAAATTACTTTCCTTAATACTTTTCTGTTGTGAGTGTACATGCTCATGAGGTTAGATCTTATCTGGATTTTCAGGGTGTTCAAGTACAAGACCCCTACTCTTGAACAGGATGCCAGTCTATCAAAAAGTAAACCCCCAGATGCCAGTGTATTCATTTCCAGCTGAGTGTACTGAAGTAATGGGAAATAAAGTGATTTTATTAAGGACACAACACCCTGCCTGGCCCAACACTTGAACGCACAACTTAAAGCTACAGAGTCCAATACATTAGCCACAAGATCATGATTGTTCACCTGTCTAAAGTAGACATGAAGGAAAGCAGCAAGTTCAATGAGAAAATATCACCACCACTCACATAATGTTACAGCAACATGAGAAATATGAAGACAGCATGAAAAAGTATGAAGAATGTGAGAAACAAAATCAACTGGTGTAGGTTGATTTATAATTAATCAAATGTCAAGAAAAGGATTTTGACAAAGAGAAAGAAAATTGATAAATGAATAAATAATGAAATGTCCAAAAACATATCAAAGCATTTGAAAATAAACACAACACAGCCAAAGGGATCGCAGTCTTTGTCAATAATAATAATAATGGTTTCAAATTTTGCCACAAGGGCAGCAATTTTAGGGGAGGAGATAAGTTAATTACATCAACCCCAGTGCATAATTGATACTTATTTCATTGGTCCCCAAAAGGATGAAAAGCAAAGTCAACCCCAGCAGAATTTGAATTCAGAATGTAAAGATGGACAAAATGCTGGTAAGCATTTTGCCCAGCAGGCTAACAATTCTGCCAGGTCACCACCTTAATAATAATACAGAGGCTTTGGAAGGTGCAGGTAAAATATATTCCTGTAGTTATAGGTGCATTAGGAAATATCCCTAAAGATTTGAACAGATGGATAGAGGAAATAAGCATAAAACCTAGTTTAGTACAGTTCCAGAAAACTGTTATTAGGAACAACTAGGATGCTTAGGAAGGTTCTTGGCATCTAAGGTTAGTTGTCATCGCTCAGTGTTAGGAATTATTAGTACATTATTAGGAACCATTATTATTATTACTATTATTATTAAGGCAGTGAGCTGGCAGAATTTTTACCACATTGGCAAAATGCTTAGTGGCATTTCATCTGTCTTTACATTCTGAATTCAAATTCCACCAAGGTCAACTTTGCCTTTCATTTTGGGGTTGATAAAATAAGTACCATTTAAGTACTAGGATCAATGTAACCAACTAGCCCAAACACCCAAAATTTTAGGCCTTGTGCCTATAGTAGAAAGGATCATTACTATTATTATTGTTAAAGTAGTAAATTTGCAAATCAACATTTGTTCTGGATATTTATGTTCTGAGTTCAAATATTGCTGAGGTCAACTTTGCTTTTCATTTTCTTGAGGTTGATAAAATAAGTACTAGTCAAGTACTGGGATCAAAGTAATCAACAGCCCCCTCCCCTCAAAATTACTGGCCTTGAGCAACAAATAGAAAAAAATTATTGTAAGCATTCTCCCATCATCAAAGATTGCATTTTAGATTTACCTGTGTTACATTCCTAGAAATAATATCAGCTGATTTTTTTTCAAGTCTTTAATTAAGCTAAAAGGACTAAAAAAAATTTTTCCTGGGATTATGAAAAAAAGTCATTGCAAGTGAGAAGTGGGAAAGTCCCATCATTAATAAGCAATGTCTGTAAATTTAACCACTGTGCATGTGTGTATGTGTGGGCAGTCAATGTGTGTGTATGTGTGTAAGGAAAGCAATTCACAACCAAAAAGAAGTTTTCAAAAACCACATTGACAGACACTGCTATTCTAAATTCAGCATCACCTGAAGGTTAAACAATACATTTACATTCTTTAACAGCAATCAGACTTCATTTGCTTCATATCTAATTAATTAATTAATTAAATGATTAATTAAAAACAAAGTTAATTGTGTGTTAATTGACAAGTTGTCATTCTACTGAAGACAAGTCTTAAAGGTAATATAAGAAGAAATTTAGAAACAAGATATTTTTTTTTTTTTGACTAAGAATAAAGGTCCTTTATTTCCAGAATGAGGAAGAATAGAAAGACCACTTTGATGCTCAAACATTTTCTAAAGGAATATTGCGGTATAAATAATACAATATAGTTTCAATCAGAAGTAAAACTGAGTCAAAGTTTAGGCTCTCCTGGAAGTTAATCTCTTGCTTTGAAGACACTCACCAAAAGTAAATACAATAAAAAGACATACAAATACAATATAGACATGATTTTTAAAAGAAAATTTGATCTGTTTCTAAATAAACATTCAGATTGAAAATCATAAAACAAATCAAGGTGTGTAGATACAGAATAGAACCCAGTTTCACAGGCTGATATTTTCAAGTACTGTCAGAAGTCTTATTTTTCTCCTAATTCTCCTACATAAAATTATCTCTACATAATGATTTATCAATTCCAGGATTCATTTTGAATAACTTATGAAATATTAATATTAGATTATTCACTAACTGAAGTCATCTGATGTCTAAGGAAGAATAGTGATAAACCATGTTTTACTTAATCACAAAATATTAATGCTAAAGTAACTAAAAAATGAAATACCTCAATCAAATCCATTTATGGGATCATCTACTACCTCCAGTTGGTCTACTACATTAAATGACTTCCATAACTTACACAAGCATACACCATTTATATTGAACATATATGTAAAGCTCCTGGGAAACCCTGGTACAAAGATAGAGCTATATATATATATATATATATAT
>NC_068981.1:150589353-150592262 GCF_001194135.2 Octopus bimaculoides
GCGAGTAAAAATAAATACAAAAAAGGTGGTTTTTTTGTATGATTGTGTATAGAGGAATATATTATTTTGTTTAAAAGAGTTCCAACACTGTGTTTTTTATGTTTTATTTATATTCCTGCAGAACCAATGTGGGGTATAGAATATGGAATATACAATATATAATATAATATACAATATATAATATAAAATAAAATAAAATAAAAATGGATGGCACCATGAAAGAAAGTATTGCATGTAGATGAAATATTGAGTGTTCAATATAAAGGATCAAATATATATAAATATAAATATATAACGGCGACTCGAGTTTCAGGGCTATTTCCCTTCGTCATGGCCGGTATGACAGACTTTAACAGACTATATATATATATCCATTCAGTATTCAATGGTCTGAAAAAAAGGGTACTCAGTTCCATAGTGGTAATTAATAATATATTTTATTTTAGTTGAGTCAGTTTCTTACTACTCTGAGTTTCACCTGTAGGTGTGCAGGATTTTCAAGCCAGTTAAGATCTTGTGTACCAACAGGTGAAACTTGAAGTAACAAGAAACTTGCTGAATGAAAAAAATGTATATATAAAGAAATTCACTTTAATCATCTGTTTTTTTCACTTAATGCCATCGACTATAAAATGTAAATCTTCATATTTTATTCATTAAGAAAAGATTAAATTCTGAGTTTTGTTATAGCTATGGACATTGATCTTCATTTGTAAATGAAGCCATAAATATTTAATTAAAACCAAGATGGGTAAACAATTCACTTATCATTTATGGTATGAAATTTGTCTTTCTCTGCTGCATCTTTGAGGCTAGACTAGTCTTAGGGCTAATTTTGCATTTTACATTGTGTTTGAATTGATAATGTGATTAATATTACAAATAATTTCATCAACACTAGGAGCCAGTTATTAGTTGAATTCAAACTGAGAAGCAAGAGTGTTGAAAATACTGTAACCAACGCACTTAATTTCATACCAATGTTTAAATTGTTTATATCATACTTCATAATTTTATTACTGAAACTGCCCAAGAGAAATTTTGATATATTTAATCCTTTAACATTCAGATTTCTCTATCAAATGTAATACATATCTATTCACATTGTTTTGAATTAATCATGCATTACCTTGTTGTTCTAAGACTTTGATGATGTGATTGCTTACTTTTAGAATAACATTGTAGTGTAGATGCAAGAGGTTACAATCTAGAAAATTTGAACATAAAACATTTAGAATATTTTGGCCAGATATGGTCGGTTTAAATGCTAAAGGGTTAAAGAATAATATATTTTGATATAGTTAAAAGAAGAAATGCTTGGATTTTTTTTAAAACCTTAATTGCAGTCAATTTAATTGACTTTAGGATAATTTTTATACTTCTGTTATCAACTCCACCATGTTAGTAGAGTTACAGTATAAAGTTGGTAGTTGCTGTATTGGAAGGTGGAACTATTTACAGCTGTATATTCAGTCTAGCATTCTAAAGACTCAGTAATAAATCTTAAATCTAAATCCTAAAACTGCACACTAAATTTTCCACCCTAATTACACAGAATTTGGCAACACTAAAGAAGAAGTTGAAACAGATGTAAACGATAAAAAATTTTTAAATTGTAAGAAAAGAGAGAGACAGTCACAGATAAACAGATAGAGAGTCTAAGAGAGACAAATAGACAGACAGAGAAAGAAAACATTTACAAGAAAGAGAGAGAGGAAGAGAGATTTTCAGATTGATAACTATAGTGATGATGATCTAGAGAAAGAAAAATGACTTTCAAATGAACACTGAGGAAATAAATGAATAAACAGTTTGTTAAATGAAAAAAATATCTTACAAATTTGGTTTATGAATTTTTATTCCAAGAGGTTACACATTAATAAGATCATTAATTCTTCCAATAAATATAATTCTAGTGAAACTGAAGCAAAACTAAAACATATCACAAAGGTGTTAAATGGGTTGTCTTTTATATCTGACTATTTTTGTATGTATGTGTGTGTGTGTAAAAGAGAGAGAGAGAGAGAGAGATAGAGACATGCAGATAGAATAAAGAGAAAAAGGTGAGTTTCCTTTTGTTATGTACACTAAGTTGTAGTTCTCACCATCAATGGTCCATCTGATTGTCCTGGCATAGAATCAGCTACAATTTTTTTCTTCATTCACCTTAACAAGATTCATAATCAACCCACAAAATTGGTTTCAGGCATCCAAAAATGGTCAAAGATAGAGAAAAAAAAGGATGCCATTTACATTGCAGATAATAGCTGAAACAATTTCAAAATGTTGGATGCAAACACATAGCAGTGATGGAATTGATACAGATAATATTATCATGGTGTTAATGATAATAACAATGAGGATGATGATGTTGCTTTTGTCAAAGTATTGTCTTAATTTAAAATACCATTAATTACATCCTTTAATGAAACCATTACATTGATTGATTTAAAGCCAGGGCACAGAATGCATGTTCCAATAGCTTACCGGACTATGCTGTTATGGATAACATATCAGCTTCAATTATTTGTCAACAATCTTTTCAGTTTGCTTTCCTATCTAGAAATTAATGAAAAATTATACAAAGATAGAAATTTTAGATCTTTTAAAGCTTCCTGCATTAAGCATGTTTACTTAACTATTATTCCCAATCAGCCAGCCAACTAGGTATATCAGCCAACACTCCCTTCAACTGCAGATCACAGATTTTTCAGACAGAGATTTCATGTCATATCTTGTAGTTTGCTTAAAGTATTGTTAGTGAAATACAAGCAGCAGAGATGTGTGACAAAACATTCCACAATTCAGAATAGACATCTAAAATAAATAAATAAATTTGTTGAATATTTTACAGTAAATGAAGCCCAGTCAAGAAAGGTGATGTTTTTTTTTTTTTTTTTTTTTTTTTT
>NC_068981.1:150592272-150594020 GCF_001194135.2 Octopus bimaculoides
CCTTTAAAAATTTTTTTTATGATCTGAAAAATTAGAGCTGATTTAGGACAAATTATTGAATAAATATTTTTTCTCCTTAATTATAGCACTACACACACACACACACACATGCACGCACGCACACACACACACACACATGTATCAAGACAGATTAGAGAGAAAGCAAGAGATAGCTATAGAGATTGTGTGCATGTGTCTGTGTGAGATGCAAAGAATGAACATCAAATCTGAAGAACTCATGGTTGTCCTTTTTAACACTACATTATTAAAGGATAATGGTTACCAAAATACACAGATTATATAATACATATAGTTATCATAATGAGTGCTTTATGTATGATGTGTTTTATACATGACTATACAAACATATTGAAATATTATATATATATTAACTCCTGAACAGGAATTGATATAAACATGTATTACACGTTTGTTTGGTAGTTTTTTTTTTTTAACTTTACTGCAAAATATAACTGCATGAAACACTACAAGACAAAAAAAAATAATAATAAAAGTAAAATTAACTGTTATTTAGAAATGTAATTAACATTAGTGTGTATACTATAGTTTAGTTTTCAAGAAGTTTAACGACTGATTTTCAAATTCTTATAAGATTCTAATACCATCTGACAATACACACAAATACATTCAAACACATTTATACAGAGATATGTGTGCATATGTGTATTGTTTATTTTTTACTTGTTTAAATCATTAGACTGCAGCCATGAGTCTAGCCACACAGATTGACCTGTGTACTTATTTTGAAAGTCCTGGTTCTTATCCTATTGGTCTCTTTTGCCAAAGTGCTAAGTTACAAGTTACAAGGATGTAAACAAACCAACACCAGTTGTCAAGTGGTAGTAAGACAAACACACAGACACATATATGAATGCATGTTTGTATATGTATATATGACAAGATTCCACTTGGTTTCCATCTACCAAATTCTTTCACAAAGCATTGGTTAGCCTGGAGCTATAGTATAAGACACTTGCCTAAGGTGCTATACAATGGAACTGAACCTAAGTCTACATGGTTGCTAAGCAAGCTTCTTAACCACTCATCCATACTATACTATAAACACTATTTAACTACAACAACTCAAATACTAGCTATCTTTTTAACAACATTACATCAAGAAAATGAAATATCGAAAATATTTAACAATCTTTGATAAAATTTATGATGCCTACTTCAAAGTGAAATAACACTTTGTAATAATATCTAACAAGTTTAAACAAATACAGATATGTATATATATTACATTTTTAAAACAATCATATTTTCACATTTCATCACTGACATTACTGCCATTGCCATTATCATTACTTCAGCATGGGCTGTCACTCTATAGCTTGACAAAATTTTATTTATTTTTATACAGTGTATATCAAAGTCTTCAGAATAGGCACACTGTATGCTGGCATGTCATAGGAGGTAACTAAAAGGATTTCTAACAGAAAGGGCTTTCTCAAAAAGTGTCATCCAACCCATACCAGCATAGAAAAGTGAATCTAAAAAATCACAAAGGCAATATATATATATATATATATATATATATATATATATATAATGTATTGTTCCATAATAGAAAGATCAACAAAAAAACGTACTCCATCTGGTGAGATAAATATTATTTATTTAAAAGAGATAACACACGTCTTTAAGTGCTACTAATAGTTTCATATGTTGAGAAATATTTCAAACATATTCGTCAGGCACAAACCACATATAATGAACTGATA
>NC_068981.1:150594128-150610124 GCF_001194135.2 Octopus bimaculoides
TTTTTTTTTTTTTTTTTTTTGTAAACTATGTTCTGCTGTATTATTGTTTCAGTCATGTCACACTAAAATGTTATGTTATTACTATTGACATTTTTCTACTCATAACACATGTAGTATGTAGGTGGAGTCTGACAAAAGCAATGTAAGAAACAAAAAGAAATATTAAAATAATTTAATCATTTAGTGCTAACTCTTACTTGAAAACAAAATTAGAAAATATAAAAAAATCACATCACGATCGTTTTTGTCACGAAAGTCTCTGCATAACATTGATAACATTAATTTATTCAGATTTTCAAAATTGTTTCTGGGGTTCACAAACAACAATCCCAGATTTCTAGTCTTAGTTGTTTAAATGAGTGGAGAAATGATGGAAAGTTTGGTAAAGAAATAAAGTAATAATGATAGAGCATATTTAGAAATTTTTTAAAAAAATATAATGATAATACATAGTCATTAGAACAGATACATAATTTATAACGCTCAAGTCTGTTTTCCAAAAGCAACGTAATATTTCTAAATTGGAATTAAAATCATGTAGTTATTGTTGCTTAGTGTCAGGTTAGACTTAATTGACCAAACTATAACCAAGAGTGTGTCTGCTGTGACCAACAATCTTTGTTTTCAGTGCATGTAGGACTACATTATTCACTGTGTCCTTTCCTTGATGTAGGTGGAATGATTAGATCTGAGAAAGATTTGACTGCTATTTCTAGCAGACTAAGAAACCAAGAAGAGGCTCCTTTGGTGGCTCATAAAACCAAGTAGTAACTATGACTGGCAGAAATTAAGGCCAATTACAGTGTCCATAGCAAAAGTCATAATATTAAGTCAATGTTTCAAACACGCCAAATGCAGTAGCAATAAAATGAGAAAACAAAATATTCGTTCTTGAGATCTTAGTTTTACTTTGCAAGGGAGGTAACTATCAACAAATAACAAGAAATCAGATATTTTATTTTTTGCTTTTTATCTTTTTTTTTTAGTAGATTTTATCGTTTATACACAGGAATACACCAACACATCAAAATATTAATAACATTGGCGAGAAGCCATACATTGAGGGAGAGAGAGAGAGAACATATATGGCCAATTGGCACTTTATTTTAATACCCTCCTTCCACTCCTCTGGAAGGGTGAAAGGCAAATGACCATGGCAGAAGTTGAACTCAGCGAATAAATAGATGTTGCTAGCTAAAACTGTAAGGCATATTTTTGTCCAGCTCTCTACTAATTCTGCGATATACCATCCTTCAACTATAACACAATATAAAACATTGAGAGTTTTATGAATGCCAAGATTTCAATAAGAAACAACCACATAACAAAAACATATTTAAACTACTTCCTTAATGTGTCTAAATCTAGTATGTACAGTTAGATCAGTGGTTCCCAAACTTTTTAGAGATGCGACCCACTATCTATGACACCAGTTTATGGCGACCCACTTAACTCTATTGGGTAAAAACATTAATGAAAGAAACAAATTTATTTCAGATTACATTTTCATTGAGGCCTGTGAGAAGGCCTCATTTATATTAAATGTGAAACAAAACGTTTTATAACTGTTTCAACGTCTCCATACCTTATAGGTAGGTATTAACTCTAATACAAAACCTCGAAGCAGTAACTGTTATCGGCTCGATCAGTGTTGTACTGCGCCTAGTTAAAGTTCTCTATAAATAGGTAAAAGCAGACTTTTCCTTTTTATGATTACATACGAATAAATAACTTGAGAAAATGACCACCTCTGAATTGTTAAGTTCGTGAAAAAAGCCTACTGCTTGATAAAACAACCAGTCTGGTATTGAAAACATGAGTCTTGAACTATCTCGATAGACAGCAGTTAATCAAAGCTAATGCGTAATTTTATAACTTTTTGCGACCCACTAGGATTCCATTCGCGACCCATCAGTGGGTCGCGGCTCATAGTTTGGGAACCACTGAGTTAGATGAATGACTACTTTTGTATGAGTTAGAGCTACACATAAGATTATCAATATCCAGTCAGCTTCCAGTACAATGGTTAGTATACCACTGTATTTAGCATTGTTATTAATTATGGTATACAGAGCACATGTAGTACAAAACGAAGATAAACACAATTATAAATAACGAGATCCTACATACTTTTAACCCTTGTAGTTATTTGGATCTCAACACTGGATGTTCAAAGTGGGTCTGGATGCCTTATAAAGTGTTACCCTGATAAGCCACTGTGGTTAGGCATCAAAATGCACTTGGAACATCCGATACCAAGTTCCAAATAACTCGAACAGTGAAACATACATAGGAACTAATCATTTATAATTTATCGTTTACTTGTTTGTCATGAGACTGTGGCGAAGCAGGGGTACTGCCTTGAAGCATTTTAGTCAAGCAAACTGACCCCAGTATTTATTTTTTTTAAAGCCTGGAACATATTCTATCCAAACCACTAAGTTACAGGACAAACACACACACACACACACACATACATACATATATAAGACAGGCTTCTTTCAATTTCCATCTACCAAATCCACTCACAAAGCTTTGGCTGGCCTGAGGCTATAGTTGTAGAAGACACTTGCCTAAGGTGTCACACAGTGGGGCTGAACCTGGAACCATGTAGTTGGGAAGCGAACATCTTACCATACAGCCACACCTTTGCGTAGTGTTTATATTAATTTTCCACTACATATGCTCCGTACCTAAATCTAATTAGATAAAACTAATAAAACAAGTCTAACAGAACAAGGTCAATGCTGTTGTCTTGATTATTTGTATTTTTTGCTTTGTTTTTATGTTTTTGAAAGAAATAGAGAGGATTTGAGAAATATAAGAAAAACTTTGAATGAGATAAAATAAAAAAACATCACCAAATATCTATATTATATATTAGATTGTTATACATTACACTATACTTTATCGGATTATTATACAGTATTATATTAGCTTACAGTTCTCCAGTGTGTGACTAAAGGAACTTAGTGAATTTATCACAGATTTCAACTTGTAAAATATTAATAAATAAGTTATAAATAACCTCAAAGAAATAATTATACTTTCTGACATAGACACAAAGCTTAAAATTTTTTTTTTTTACTTTTCTTTTCTTTTTTACTTTTCTATTTTTTCTTTCTTTTGGTCTTTGGGAAAAGAAAACTGGAAAATTGTAATGTTCATGTTTTTTTTTTTTTTCTGAGAGTATTAGTGTTAGTGACATATGTGAAGAGAAAAATTTGTTCTGACAGTCAGATGGTATCAGATCTCAGCCTTGGGTTGGCCGAGGGAGGAGCTTACCTCTTGCTAAACAACACTCACTGCTCTATGGAAAAAGAAGCAGCAGTAGCAGCAGCAGTAGCAGTAGTAGTAATAGTAGTAGTAGTTGTTGTTGTTGTTGTGAGATCAAGGTTTCATTTTCGTTTTTTTTTTTTTGTTTTCTTTTTTCGAAAAATTATGTTACAAAGTTATAATCTCTTTGTGTAAAATGTTAAAATATTGTCTAAATATATGGTGTTGCAAAATAACAAGAGAGAAAAAATAAAAAAGAAAAAAACAACAACAAAAAAAATCATTTGATGGAAAATATTTCCTCAATTACCATCATCATTATCAATATCATTCAATAAATATCAGTTTTTATTTATTTGTTTTTTAATCTCTGCACACTGATATGAAGATGGAATGGCTTTCTATAGAAGAATCTAGCCTTTCATCAAAATCAATGGCATTTCACATCAGCAGACTGAGTAAACTGACCACATCCATAGTGATGATGATGATGATGGTAGTAGTGGTGGTGGTGGTGGTGGTAGTGAGGAAGATGATGATGACGATGATTATGGCTCACAGAATGGAATTGTTTGACTTCCATATGAGTTGTTTACATAGAAGTCAAGTTAGACAGACGCTTTATATACACAAGCTGAAGATTAGAATGTAGCAGAAATATATCATTTTGTAGATCAATATTTTACATGGAAGAAATATGTGTACTTGTACATTTGCATGACAGTATGTGTGTGTGTGTGTGTAAGACTTATTGTAGTATGTGTGAGCACGTGTGTGAGTGTCTGTATTTGGACAAGCTGCGGATTAATGTCTCATGCTTGATGCACACCAAGTGTTGTTATGTGTATTTGTGAGTCTAATCTTAAGACTATTTGTATCAGTATTTATCTACCTACCTACATATATACATACATACATATATATGAACAAATATCCTTCATAACCCAGTTGTATATTATCAATGAGCTTTCAGACATCAACAAGTCACTACGGTGTTCAATTGAACAAAATACTTTTGTAGATCATTGATCACACACAACTTCATTTCAGGACAAAATGTGCCACTTGAAGCCCGCTGCTACAGCTCAAAACACACAGCATTGCAAAAATATATCTGCCACCAAAAAAAGCTTGTATCTAGATTCTAATTTTAGCTGGAGTTTGCTTTTATTTTATTTTTTTTATTTTAATTTATATACAGATGCCTCTATTGATATTTTAAAATAGATTGAGCTATATGTAGATAAGTATTTACAGAAAATACTGTTTTTATAAATCAAGAACTGATAAGATGATATCACTGTCAGCCTTTTAGGAAGAAAACATTTTCAGTTTGTGTCCAAACTTATTATTATTATTATTGTTCAGTAGTTTCATTTTTATAACGTGCTTTCACTTCACTACCGAGCGCAGCTCTGTACGCCTTGGGTATGTGCTGTGGTTTGCTGTGGTGCTCTTATGGTTACTGTATTGAAAGTGTTTTGCGTAGGATGTGTGTTGTGCCCAGTAGTGCAATTTTCTGTATGTTGTTTATATTTGTAAGTCCTCATTATTATTTTTATTTATAGATAGCTGCTCCATAAACAAATGTGTATATGTTTTAAAACTATAAAGTAGACCTATACCCAACAACGCTATATGGGTTCAGTCAGGGTCAGCTTTCGGATGATTGGACTAACCGATGCCTATAAAGGCCTACACTTACTAGGTTTTATGAAATGCACCTTTCAACGGATCATTCAATATGATTTCTCCTTCACTTCTATACAGTTTTGCATATGCAAAATAGGAATAAAATTTAGCATGGATCCTCTTGGTAGCTTTCATATTAACCTAGATTTCCAATCTAAGAACCTCAATTGGGTTAGTGCTCTAAAGAAGAGCCAGCAAAATATTTTCCAATTAGATCCTACAGTTCTTTGAGCTGCCTCTGGCTTTAGTCATTTAAATATAATATATATATACATATATATAATCACAAAGCAGAGAAACATCTGATCTAAAAGTTATTACATCTTAAAACAATATTTTATATTATATGTTTAATTATTTTATTAAGTCGCAGAAAGTCATCTTAAAAAATGACATAGCATCATATCAGCATTTTACCAAACATCTTTTATTTCATTTGCCTTGTTATTTGTTATTTTTTGTTTTTTTTTTGTTATGTTTTGTTATCTTGCACAGCATGTGGTCATCATTGAAAGCAAGGCCACAAGGGCCAACAATCAGCACTTGGTTGAAAAAAAAAGAAAAAGAAATAAAATAGAAAGCAACATTTTTCTCCCCTTCCACCCTTTAAAAAAAAGTGGGGATAGCAAGGGTAAAATTCTTACACCTCCTGCATAAATTAATCACTACAAAAACAAAAGAAACCATTGCTTCTAGATCAAGCATGGGCAACCTTTATTGAAGAAGCTGGCTGCAAGGCTCATCATCAAGCAGACTGCACTACTACAATATTTGTAGTAATTTTTCATTTAGGCATGCTATTCAGAGAGACATGCAGGCCAAGGTTGCATATGACTGTTCTAGATCATGATACATTTGGTTAAGGTCAAGTTAACGAACATCAAGTCAAAGATAAAGCTTTCCAATTCAGTGACTGACTTACAAGACATAACAACATATTTAACTCCACCAATGTTTGATATGTCTACATATATATATATAACAGAACAGAATATTTTATACTTCACTTCCAAGAAGTATTTGATGATAAACTTTCCAAACAGCTAAAACATGGGAGGTTAAAACAGGTATTCTTTCATATTCTGGAAAGCATGTCTTTTCTATGGGGGGCAAAAAAAAAAAACAAAAAAAAAAAGGAAGAAAATCCAAAAACTAAAACCAATTGTATAAAGGAACAATTGAAAGACAAATTTGGTTGTATATTCTTTTTAGTGTTGTTGATTTTCAATCCTCACAAATCTGAATGAAAATGTTTTTAGTTTTCATTTTGTTTTGTTTTCTGTGAATGTGTGTGTAGTCAACATATTGTACATTCCAGTAAATATGTTAATCAATGTTAGATGTGTGTGTGTGTGTGTACGATTGAGTGAGTGAGTGAGTATGTAAGTGAGTGAGTGAGTGTCTGTGTATATGTACATGAAAAAAAGAATTATGAAATACGGATGAATAATTTCCAGTGTTATATATATTTCTTTGCTAAAAGATAAAAAGAAGTCTGTGAAAGGGTAAAGAAGAACCATTAAAATCCCCAACTAACTGCAATATTTCATTGCCAGGAATAACATTTTCATTTTCTCAAAGATCACTGATGATTTAAAAAAGAGAAAGAATTATGCAGAATTTCCATTTTGGTAAACAGACTTTTCAGAATAATTTATAGAAAAGAAGAAAAAATAACCTAAGAAGTTGTCTGGGATAGTTAAAATGACTAAAATATATTGCTTTAATCCCCATAATTATAAATATTAAGATAATTATTTTTAGAGTTTTTCTGTAATTTTGTCAGAAATATTTGAATCAAAATAAAAATAACTCTTATTAATTAATGTGTTTCTGCTGATAGCATGGACATTTATGTTTTAGAAATGAATAACTTTTGATAAGGCACAAGGCCAATATTTCTGTAGAGAAGCACTGTACAGTCAACTATTTCACTCAGTCTATCAGAATGTATTTAGTTGACCTCACAGAAGTAGCTATCAAAAGTAAATTCAAAGTTGGCAGAATTTGAACCCAGAACTGAGAGTGACAAATATTAAATTAAATCATTCACATTGATGTGAAACAATTTTCAAGAATTCCTAACCACCCTTTATTTTTAACTGAAATTTACCAAATCAAAATTTGATATGTATGCATGTGTTGTTTTTCTACTTTATCATTATTATTATTATTATTATTATTATTATTATTATTATTATTATATTTTTATCTGTTGAAGGAAATATGAAGAAAGAACAAGATATAATTCAAAGTAATTATGTAGTTAATAGCTAAATACTAAATTAATAGATAAATAGAAAGAAGTATAAAAATAAAATTTAGCTAAATATTACCAAGAAAACACTTTTACTCTAAAAATTAATTCCATTTTTTTCTTTGTATTTTTTTTTGGTTTTGTTATATATATTTTTTCAAATTGGTGAAATGAAGTTGAAAGTTATTTTACAATTGTTTTACTTCAAGATAAATTACTCCAAGAGAAAAAAGGGGAAAAAAAAAAGAAAACAGAACATTGTGCAGAGATGTATGTTTTACTTTGAATAAAGAGGAGATAGAACAGCCTAACTCTTCAGTTGAAAATTTTCTGCCAAACTTTATTACTCAACTATTTTAAACGTGTTTCAAGAACAATAATGCAATATCAACACTTTTGGATACAAAATTTCTGGGGGTTTTTTTTTTCAATAAATAATGATAAAATCAGAATAAATAAGACAAACAAATGTGACAATATGTAGTTATAACAACACAGAAATATGATGTAATTTCAATGATTAACATACAAGTGTGTAACAAATACTGATTTGAAGAAAATACTGTCACCTACAGAATATGGTTAATTATTAATTAAGAAATAATTAAGAAGACTAAAAACAGACAGATTTTGATTATAAATATGTTTCCTAAACCCAAACGGTGTTTTTTATGGGTTGGAAATTATCACTAGTTTCATAGCATGAATCAGATGACACACAAATCAACCCCTGGTTAGGGCATTAGTCTACTGGAGGTCAAATTCTGGGCCATATTCCTGGCTGCTAGGAGAAATGGGGCATTATAAGATAAGTGTTCTATCCAGAAACACAACATAATGCCTGCTGTGGATTTTTGAGGTCACAACCACCTACAAACAAGTAGTTGCAAAACCTTATCCTTTTCCACTACAACATGTAGGATAAAGCCTGGAATCTGAGTGGTCTGGATCTGTGATGGCAACGATAAACCAAAAAAAGAGAATTCATTGAATTTTAAATAAATTCAGCTGCTGTTAGTATTTTGTCAGATGTTTCAGACTCTTGTTCTTCAGGAAAGAGTAGTAGAAGATATGAAAGGACCAAAACCCAAATTGTTAGTCTTTCCAATCCTCACAGCAAAACGATTTATCAGATATTCCACAAACTCTCCTATTCATAACAACATGTAGACATTTTTATTCTATAAATAAACAATAGGGGGGGGGGGGGAATATATAAAAAAATAAAAATCAATTTTCTTTCATGAACACTTAGTGCCATCAGACTGAAACAAATGCTAAACATGTCAAACATTTATGTGTTACCTATTTCACTCTACACTAGGATGATACAGGTTTTAAAGTAAGGATCTTTAACACCTAACACCCACCAATATGTGAAGAAGAAACATATAAAATACAAATTTGCTTAATAAGTAGGCATGAGGAGTTGTATTTTGAAATGAGAGCACTTAACCCAAAGTTTCATGTTTGAGAAAAGTAACACATACGTACATACATACATATACATCTATACATACATACATACATTCAAACTGACTAGAATAAATATCATTTGTCAATGGTGTTATTTCTTTGTTATTAATGTTTTCATTCTCTCTCTTTATTTTTTCCTTATTGTTTTTTTGTTTCCATTACCCACATACATACATACATACATACAAACACACATGTACACTCAGACAATCACAAATAGTGAAAGAAGGTTGCTAACAAACATAAAATTTGTTTAATGTAATAACAGCATATATTGATGTGATTGCTACCCTCATATATACATACATACACACACACACACACACACACACACACACACACACACACACACACACACAGAGTGTGATTGAGAAAAACACAGGGTTTGATAAAATATGTACATTGTAGCAATGCCTTTGTTTAAAGCTATATATAACTATCAAAACAAAACTTAACTATCACCAATAAAAATTATTATCAAACAAAAAAATGAAATTATATACAAACAAACCCAAAAACACAATAAAAATTCTCAGAGAGATACTGATGACATTTTTATTTTACTCCCCTTGTTTTTTATTTTCATATAGCAAAGAAGGTTTTCTATGTAGCTTTCTTTCATCCTATTTAATATTCATCTTTTCCTTTAACCCTTCAAGGAAGCAATAAAATATAGTAGCTAGGTCACCAGAACTGATTAGTTTATTCCCCAAAATTTGAGACCAAGGGTCTGTAGCATTATTATTATCACTGTTAGTATTCTTGTTATGGTGGTGAGCTGGCAGAATCATTCGCATGTCATACAAAATGCCTAGTGGTTTGCCTAGTCATATTTCTTCTGACTTGCTATGTTCTGAGTTCAAATTCTGCCAAGGTCAACAGTGCCTTTCACCCTTTTGGGCTTTACAAAATAGACACCAGTAAAGTACTAGGGCTGTTGTAATTGACTAACCCCCCTCCCATTAAAAGTGCTGGCCAAGGGCCAAAATTTGAAACCATTATTATTATTATTATTATTATTATTAATATTAATATTATTACTATTACTACTATTGGTTTTTTTTTGTTGTTTCTTTACTGCCCACAGGAAAGACAAGTTTTATACCAATCTCTTTTGTACCTTTTATGTAGGTGCTCATGATCCATAAAGAAACAATTATTTTCCTTTTTTTATTTTCATTTACATTGTTAGTTTTCTATGCATTTGAAATGCAATTTTTTTTTTTAACCATATTAAGGAAATCTTCAAAAATCAGTTTGACAATTCAGATGATATTCAGATGATATTTAGATGTGTGTGTGTGTGTGTGTGTGTGTGTGTGTGTGTGTGTATTACTGAAGAAGTTTGTTTTAAAATGTTAAAGAAATTGCATTTCATGAATATGGAAAAATCTGACTACACGCAATGAATAACAGGGGCGATAACTTATCAAAAGAATTATCTCCCTGTACAAGTCTTTTTAAGTACTGAAATTTTTTTTCTCTGTTACAGTAAATTTTTAACTTGTAGAAAATAATAACAAGGGGAGGCTTAAAAGAAAACAGCAGTAAAACAGTAAATAAAGAAAATAATAATAGGCCTGCACGTTATCGCAATGTTTGTGCTTTTGGCTTCATTATTAAATAATTTAATTCTTAGCCTGGTGATAATTTTTTTTTATCAATGAATCTGATAGTTACTCACAACTTTAAATAAAAAGACCTGTAATATATACAAGACTTATTTTAACAAACCTCTCCATCACTCCCTTTCTTCTTTTGATCATTATTATTATTATTATAATTATTACTTAAAGCAGTTTGATTCAGTTCCATGCAACACAAATCTTCGTTGGCTCCTCACAAGAACCTAGTCCATTGGCCACCTAAGCCAAATAAGCTACGTTCCAGTAAGAAACCTACATGTTTTTCAGTTGCATGGGGATGAATCAAACTGTTTTCAATGAGTGCCTCTTTCTTACATTTGTCCAGTCATATATATATATATATGTATATATACCAGGGCTGCCAAAACATACACATCTATATATGCTGTAAATGCTTTGTAAAATTTTCTTATGGCTAGTAATCTGCTGGCACTTTTTGTACTCATGGACAAGAAACAAACAACTACAAGAAAAAAAAAAAAGAAGAGAAAGAACGACAACAATAATAACAAAGAAACAACACCACTGAAAAACAAACAGTAGTTATTCAAGTCAATTTGTATCATCAGGCTACAAATTGTAGCCATTAACACAACACAGTAAAGTTGGCCTTCCTTTTTTTTTTCTTTTTTCTTTTTTTATCATTTTGAGAAAGGAAGACACTGTACAATTTCTAGCATTTCTAACAACACGTGGATGAGATCTATTTTATTCATTCATTCAAATGTCTTGTTCTTTAATTTTGTTGTTGTTGTTGCTGATGTCAAGTTGGGTCGGGTTCTTTGCATTTTTTGTTTTATTTTAAACGTAAGTTTTCACACTATGCATGCACATGTGTGTGTGTATGTGTGTGAGGTTTTATATATTTACTAATGAGTATGTCAAAAAAAAAAAAAAACATTTTGGTAAGTCTCAAAAATCCTGGATCATATGTGAGAGAAGGAAAAGTAAGAATATAAATATTTGAAAGAAGTCAATAGATAAAGGTAGTTAAGTTAAGTTAATAAATTGATTAATTAATTATCAAGGAGTTGGGAGGAAGGGCTAACTGATTACATTAGGCAGATTACAGGGGACAACATTGAAGGAGTGTTTTAAGAGAATACAGTACAAGAAGGAAGACGTGAACAATTGATGAAATTCATACAAACTTAACTGCAGTTTTTACATGAACATGAAAACCCCCTGCAGAGAAATGCAGGGAGAAGTACCAATTATGTTGTGATAACGCTGTATGTTTTCTGCTGGTCATAACTGACTTTGTATTCCCTTCACTGACTCGTCACTAAAGAGAAGAAAGCTGTAAATGAAAAGAAAGAAATGCAGTATTAATTAATTGTTTTATTTTTAATTTACAAAAAATATAAATAACACAAAATTAAGTTTAAACATTTAAAGTTCTGTCTTTTTTACTTATCTCATTCATTGGTCTACTCAATAAGGACAAGACTCAGGACAAACAACAACTATATTGATTTGTTTTAACTCAGTAGAAAGCCAGTTTGTGTAAATGTATATGCATCAAATCTCATATAATTTTGGTTCAATATTTTTTAGCAAATACAGAAAGGCTTCATCTTTATATCCAATAGATCAAAATAAAATATTATGTTAATTACAAAATATCGTAATATAAATACAGTGACATCTATTTTAACAGAGGATGTCTAATAGGATTGAAACATATTCACAGTTGCCTCCCTTACTTACCATGATATTTAAAATATTAGTCATTGAATTAATGTTGACTTTTTCTCACAGTATAGATATTTTGGATCTTGTTCAAAACGGGGGCACCAGTATTTTCTTAACGAAACACTTTGAAACTTGGGACACTGGTAGAATGTGTCATATAAAACATCTTTTTCTCTTAGTCTTCTTAACAAAAAAACGTACATCGCAAGTTATTTCATGTTAAAGTTGTCGTATTTCTGTAATTTCAACCAATCACTGACGTCTATTCAGCTGTATACATTAAGTGCTGACTACGTAAACAAACGATTCTCGCGGTGATAAAATTATTATTTCCTTGTCATAAAATGGCTGAAGCATATTGGCAGTAGCTAATAAACCTTTGTATTATAGGCACAAGGCATGGTTTTTGAGGGAAGGAGCAAGTCAATTAGGGTTAGGGTTAGGGAAAACGAACACACGTGTGTTGCCTCTGCAAAATGTCAGAAGTAATGGAGATTAAATACACTTTACACCGCTTAAACTGCCAAAGGAGTAAGTGTAAACAGCTGAATACCTGTCAGTGATTGGTTGAAATTATCGAAATAAGACAATTTTTTACATGAAATAAATTCGAATACAAAAATTATTTTCTGTTCTATAACACAAAATAGATAAGTATACGAAGTTTGAAAGTCTTTCGGTACCAAAAACACTACATAAAACATAAATGAAAACTGGTGCCCCCGTTTTGAACAAGATCCGATATTTTTAATGACACTGTCGATGACTACTTCTTTAAATACATTTACAATAACTTAACTATTGCTTTTTTATGTGGATGGCATCTCTTATTTATTAAACTCGGTAATATTTTTTCTTTAATCACATGCTAATTTTAATCACAGTACATGTTCACACTAACCTTACAATAATATATTAGTTCAAAATTTATTATGCTAGCACTCACCAGCTCTTACAATTATATATGAAAAAATCAATTGTAACATATTCACACATTTAATGTATTTCTTTGTATCACAATACAAAAGCTGTTAAGAAAACACATCATCAAACAATTGTACTACATTATTTAGACATGTGAACCCAACAGCATATATGTTTTCTGTACCAGTAAAGGGATAAACTTACCCCATCTCACAATATCATTTACATTTTGTGAAATTCCTTTTATCTTTATGCAACAACGGCATGAGAAAATGAATAGCTTACAACTTGTGGACTTAATTCAGTTTCCTTCAGTGTTACTTTTTCTTTATTTTTTCTATGTTATTACATTTGTCTTTGTGTGAGTAACTTTGCTTTCCATTCTCACCAAGGAACAAATATAGTCAGGTTAACATTTTGGACTACTGATTACATGGCATCATGTATTCTTAGGATATTAACTTCAGATGTTGGGCTGTACCACTAAAGAAGGTAAATTTACACAAGGTAACTAACACAGGTATTTCTTTTTCTTACTGTTGTTGTTATCTTGAGGCCAACCCCTGAATGAGCAAATTTTTTTTAAAAATATTATTTCATAAGGCATGGTAAGACTTTGCAGATATTTGGATACTATTGCAAGCAATTTAACTGAAAATTTAGAGGCTTGCTATCTGAATGGTTAAATAAAAAAAAAAAAGGCACAAGGGGCAGCAGGCATGGGAATTAAGTATTAATAGGGTGAGTACAGAACTGGGATGTTGATAAGACACACTGTAATACTGATAAGGGAGTGAAATATTAAGGTATTGAGAGAGCAAGAGTAAGTCTATGGATACTGGTGTTTATTTCCTGTATCCAGTGCTTATTTCCTGTAGCCAAGAATTGATAAGATAAATATTATTTGTGATAAGGATACCAGTTATAACTGGTGCCTTCTCCAGTTGAATCACAAATCACTTCTGAAAGATATTAAATCATTACAGCAGTGAGTTATTCCAACCTTGCAGTTACTACAGAGATCTAGTTGGATTAGTCTATTATAGAGTTTAGTTTCTCAACTACAGAGACACTTCACTGGCTTTGAAGAAGAACAGTGAATTGCTTAGTTGATTGTTTTGCATCCCATCAACTAACTCTTCAATCGTTTGTGTCACAAATATAATACACATTCATGACAATCTAGCAGAAGTGACCAATTCAGCATACAAATCCACATATGTCTGGACATGGGGGCATTGGACAGTTTGATATCTCAACCATACAGACAATACTGTGAGAAGAATACTAAAATTTTTAGTTGATTGTTTTGCAGCCAGCTAACTAAGCTTTTAAGTAAATAAATAAACTTTAAGTAAATAAATTTTGAAAGGTTCAAAATGTTAAGAAATTCTTGTGTATTTAAAAATACTGCTGTTCGTATGGTTTAGCTACCCTACCTTTCAAACCCACTACATTTGACTAGCCCTATCACACACACCTATGATTAATGGGATTCCAGCTATAATTATCTTATCCTTTTTATTTTTAGCCATTGTGTATCCAGGACTGCAATAGTCTATGTCCTTTTTTTAAACCTGGTAGAGTGTGACTGGAAGAAGACTTTGTTACTATTTTTAGTATCTTGAGCAACCAGAGAACAGATGATTCATCAGTTCATGTTAAAAATATTAACTGAAGAGGTGAAGGTATTCTACCATGTTAAAATCTTTTCTGGCTCATCATCATCATCATCATCGTTTAACGTCCGCTTTCCGTGCTAGCACGAGTTGGACGATTTGATTGAGGACTGGTGAAACCGGATGGCAACACCAGCCTTCAAAATTATTTAACAATAAATATTAATGAAAAATTTTCACCTTTCATTGTTTCAAAAAACATTACCAAAAAATGGACAGAATAGAAACAGAATCAAACCTTGATAGTGGTCATGTGTTGGTCGTTTTGGTTTCCTGACTTGAACTGGAAGCAGCGTGTAATGAATCTGCCACTGTCGTGCTTTCTGTCACTGTGTTGCTACTGATAGTTGTAGGAGAAAATTCTCCCGCTGGTGTTTCTGGTGGAGCTGGCTCTGGAATCTCTGTTGGGCAATCTTTGATGTGTGACATTTCTGGTGAGTAAGGGGCCATATCAAAGCTTGCAGTGGACAGACGCTCACTTGGAGGAGACACAGTAAGTAGTTGGTCGTCACTGTTCTGCAGTTGCAAAGAAATTATAGAATTACAAATGGAATATTAGAATTTAATGAAGAATTTCTTACATAGGTTAAAGGCCTCTACTTTATAGATATTTCACTGGACATATACAACCCTCAACCTCTTTTATCCATATCCTTCAAACTCTCTTGCTCATCACTAGACATATGTAAAAAGGAGATATGAGCTACACGTGTACTCCAAACAATCCAACATTACCCTTCCTATACTTCCATATATCACTCCTTCACTCCCATCACATTATTGATAACCATCATTCACTCACTCTCACTATTCCACCACCTCTATTTACTATTCATTAATCTCTCTCATCTCAATCACTCTGTTTCTATCATCACACACATGCTCACTTCACCTACCCACCCTAGTTCTTCTGTGATTGCTCTCTCTCTCTCTCTCTCTCTCTTCTGTTCACCTGCTCAGCCATGTAGACCTGACTGAACAAACACATTATAATGAGGTTTTAATCGTAGAGTATACAGGGCAACTCAACTAGTGTTGGTGTCACTATAAAATTCAAGACACTCAGTATGGTAGTTGGTGAATGATCAAAAACAAGGTGATGATGACCTCTCTGGTGTTGGTGCCATAAAACAGTGCATGCACCTAGTACACTCAATGAAGTAGTTGGTAAAAGGAAGGGAAACCAGCCATATAAACCATACCAAACCATACGAGTAATACAAGGTCCTCTGGCCCACCAAAGAAGACTGTAACTATACATGGTTACCCAGCCATAGAGAGAGAGAGAGAGAGAGAGAGAGAGAGAGAATGAGGACAGAAACAGGTGTGCTGCTAAAACAGATAAAGGTGT
>NC_068981.1:150612720-150625220 GCF_001194135.2 Octopus bimaculoides
TATATATATATATATATATATATGGCTCCCATGCTGGTGGCACATAAAAAGCACCATTCGAGCATGGTCTAAGCCAGTACTGCCTGAATGGCCCCCATGCTAGTGGCACGTAAAAAGTACCCACAACACTCTTGGAGTGGTTGGTGTTAGGAAGGGCATCCAGATGTAGAAACCCCGCCAGATCAGATTGGAGCCTGGTACAGCCTCCTGGCTTGCCAGTCCTCAGTCAAACCATCCACCCCATCCCAGCATGGAAAGTACATGTTAAATGATGAGGAGAGAGAGAGAGAGACAGACAGAAATCATCATCATTTAACGTCCGCTTTCCATGCTGGCATGGGTTGGATAGTTTGACTGAGGACTGCCAAGTCAGAAGGCTGTACCAGGCTCCAATCTGATCTAGCACAGCTTCTACAGCTGGATGCCCTTCCTAACGCCAACCACTCTGAGAGTGTAGTGAGTGCTTTTTACATGCCACTGGCATGAGGGCCAGTTAGGTGATACTGGCATCAACCACACTCGAATGGTGCTTTTTACATACCAATGGCACAGGAGCCAGTCAAGCAGCACTGGTAATGACCACGCTTGAATGATGCCTTTTACATGCCACTGGCACAGGACCAGTAAGGCAGCACTGGCATCAACCATACTGGAATGGTGTTTTTACATGCCACTGGCATGGGTGCCAATCAAGTATTGGGATCGGCTACAACTATGACTTCACTTGCCTCAACAGGTTTTCAAAAGCACAGTTTATGCCCAGTGATTGAAGGGTACTCTTAAATGGGCCAGTTATGCTGCACTGGCACAGGCCACAGTTACGGTCTCACTTGGCTTGCCAGGTCTTCTCCAGCATAGCATATCTCCAAAGGTCTCGGTCACTCATCATCGTCTCCGTGAGACTCAACATTTGAAGGTTGTGCCTCACCACCTCATCCCTGTCTTCCTGGGTCTACCTCTTTCACAAGTTCTCTCTACTGCTGGGGCGTAACACTTTTTTACACAGCTGTCCTCATCCATACGCAACACATGACCATACCAGCGCAGTCATCTCTCTTGCACACATCTGATGCTTCTTAGGTCCAACTTTTCTCTCAGGGCATTTACACTCTGTCATGTATGCACACTGTCATTACACATCCAGTGGAGCATATTAGCTTCATTTCTTGCAAGCTTATGTATGTCCTCAGCAGTCACAACCCATGTTTCACTGGCATGTAGCATGGCTGTTCGCACACATGTATCATGTAGTTTATCTTTTACTCTGAGCAAGAGGCCCCTTGTCACCAGCAGAGGTAGGTGCTCTCTGAACTTTGCCCAGACTATTTTTTATTTTAGCAGCTACACTCTCAGAGCATCCACCCCAGCTACTATTGTGGCACAAGCACTAGAAAAGTAGTCATATCCTTGGCAAGTCTAAATGGTCCTCTCAAAGTTATGTTGTCTCTCCTCACTCAGCAACCACTTTACAAGGTGTACTGGGTTAGTTTAATCAAGGCATCAGCACCAGTGAGGTTGCCTTGTTTCCAATTAGACCAGAAAGTCACCAACATTTCCTTTAATCAAATCAACATGGCCTCAGTGGAGAATATGATGACAAAGAATGAATTAGAGTAAGAAGATGAAAAAGGATAAAAGATTTATCTGCTTAGAGAGGGGATATCATCAGCCTCATCATCATTGTCTTCACATCCATTTTTCATATGGGTTAAATGAAATTTGTTGAAGCAAATTTTCTATGGCTGAATACTTTTTCTGTTGCCAATCCTTATCTGTTTCCAAGTAACACAATATTTACCTATGACCAACCAGGTTTTCATAGCAAATAAATAGGAAACAAAGGACTCCACTTGCATGACAGTGACACTCATTTACAACTATCACATGAAGTCAAGGCAAGGCAACAGTAACACACACACACACCACATATATATGGTGCACACACTGTATGTTCACAATTGTGAGATCTTGAGTTCAATCTCAGTGTATGGCATCTAGAACAAATTTTCTGTCACAGCTTCAACTGGACTCAAGCATTGTGAGTGGCACAGTGTTGATGGCTTGGGGTTCTGTCAGTTACAATGACAAGTGTCCCAGTTGATTTGATCACTGGAACAGCCTGCTCATGAAATTAATGTGCAAGTGATTGAGCACTCCACAGACACTCCACAGACACCCTTAATGTAGTTCTCAGGGAGATTTAGCATGACAAAGAGTGTGACAAGGCTGACCCTTTGAAATACAAGTATAACTCATTGTTGCCAGCTGAGTGGAGTGGAACAATGTGAAATAAAGTGTCTTCCTCAAGGACACAACATGTTACTGGGAATTGAACTTATGACTTTGCAATCATAAATCAAATATCCTAACCACAAAATCAAATGCCTTTACCACATTGTTGATGGGAACCAGATAGACCCCCATTAAATGTACCTGTAATTCAAAGGTCCAACCTGGTTACACAGTGTCAAGTTAATTTTAGTTAAGGATTAGATTAAGGGTAAATATTTCAGTGGAATACTCAGTGTCAGCTCACAAACTTATTAAGTAGGTAACTGAGTTGACTGAACCAGGTGTGCTTACATGAGTCTTGACAGGAGAATTGACCATAGATTGAAATAAACACATGAATATGTAAACATATATAAATAGGCCTGTACACTCAGAACAAACATCTGTGTATAAAAATGCATTTACTGTCTTATTCAAGCTCAGATATTTTGATATGGTTACTGTTTTGCTATTAGAAAAATAAACTCAGATATATAAAAATACTCTTCTCAAGGTCACAGCCATTGTAGTTGTTACTATACACAATTCACGTGATTCTCCTGAGTGAAGAGGAATGACATTTTTTTTTAGCAGGTCTTAAGGGTTATCTTCAAACTTGAGACCTAGTTAAAAATTTGAGTGAACTTCACTAAATGAACCCCAAAAATGGATATATCTGATCAGTTTACATCAACTCAATTTCACTCGCATGTATGTATGGCAGTATCTTACTGAACAACTTGCACAGATGATTTGTTTATAATGATCAAAAGTATGCGTTGCATATTAGCTCACTCACTCCATCAAATCGACATTGCTTGAACAAGTGTATGGTGTATCACACATCAGGTGTTGAAGTGATTGCAGAGTAATGTGAGAGATGAAGTGTTTTTATTCAAGAACACAACACACCACCTGGTATAGGAGTGAAACCCATGATCTAACAACTGTGAGTTTAACTCCCTAACCACTGGGCCATGTACCTTCACTTTCACACACATGGTTTGAGTCATTTGAAGGTTACTGTAAAAGACATTTGCTGAAGATGCTGTGAAGTGGAATAAAACCCAGAATAATTATGAAGAAAATTTTTTAATAACACTGTGATGCCTATGGATATCCACAAATTAATAGGTTAATGATGGACCTTTTTGACATGAAACAGATTGAAAATAAAAATAGAAAAGGACGACATTAGTGTCTCATGAGATAAAGTAGTTTTGGACAGAGTTTTAGATATTTTGGACAGAGCCATTCACTGGATGAGAAAATCAATTTTCTTCCAAGAAAAGACTTATTCAAAATATTTTTCATTATATCAAGACTCATCCATTATATCAGCATACACTACACTTTTGTTTTGGGGATGTTTTTTTGTTTTTCTTTTCTTTTCCTAATGTTATAATGCTTGCAGAGTCAGCCTAGCTAAAAATAGCAATCGTAGCCATTTTCTTAATTTTACATAATTCTTAGGTAAAAAATCTAAATTTGTAAACACACTGTCTTCATTATGCTGGAATGTAAAGAATTTAGTAGAAAAATGTTATAAATTCATTAGATTACTGTACATTAGATTATAAAGACAAGAATTATTTCTGCATTGAATAATGGTTTGGTAAAAAGAACAATAAGACATTTCTTAAAAAAGATTTTTTTTTCTTTTGAACAGCTATATTTTTCCCATGAAGATATAGAACAAAATAATTTTTAAAAATATTCCTAATATTCTTATTATAAAATTAATTTATATCAGAAGAAAGTGATAACTTTGAAAAGTTGACAGATTATTATATATATGAAAAATCTCCAACACTTAATGATGTTATACAACTTGTATGAGGTATTTTTAAAATAGCTATATTATTTTTACACTGGATGTTAGATAACAGCATTAATACAAGAATCTTGACAAATTCTATAATCGATGAGGTACAAAGAAAAGTTTTAAAACTTCATCTGTTTGTGACACATGTATTAAAAAAGGAAAATAATAACATAACACACTAGCACACTTTTCACCATTTTCATTATTGTTATTATTATATATTTAACATTCATTTTATAATCATCATTATCATCATCATCATTTAACATCTGTCTTCCAAGCTGGCATCTGTTGAATAGTTTGACAGAAGCTGGCAAGGCAGAAGACTGCATCAAGCTTCACTGTCTGTTTTGGAAAGGTTTTTACAGCTCGATGCCCTTCCTAATGCCAACCACTCTATAGAGTGGGCTGAGAGCTTTTCACATGACACCAGTACCAGTGAAGTCTGTTTTGGCAAGGTTTTTATAGTTGGATGCCCTTCTTAATGTCAAACACTTTACAGAGTGAGCTGGGTGCTATATCATATTAAAAGTTTATACAAAAGAATATTTCTGCTTCAGATCCAACAGGCTCTCATTTTTCTTAATGTCCACTCATTGTTAGAGTGTTAATCTCCTGGATGAAAGACCAACAATTTCCCATCATCAGCTACTCTTGTACAGTGAAAAGAATGGGAGAACAACTCATTGTTGTAAGCCACAATGTGCAAGATAATTGACAATGATTGCTCAACAGAATAGGCACAAATCCTCGTTGTATAAGCTACTAAAGAAGCCAATGAGAAAGCCTCTATAAAGTAGGTGAAGTTGCAAGTAACAGCAATCAAATTTCCTTCAAATCATACAAATCTTAAAAAAAAGTAAAGTAAATATAGAATAATGTAGTCCTGATATAATGCATAATGAGGTCTTAGCTACACATAATAAGTATGCTACCTAAAGTCTGTAAGTCACACAAACTATAATAAGGCTCTTTGTTTCATCAGGTACATCTGTGGTGGTGTCCAGAAAAGTATCCTAATACAACAATGAAACCATATCTGGACACTTCTACAATTTCAAGAAACCAAGCAGCAAAAAAGGTTAATGAGATTTGTGAAACTGGTTTTTAGCTTTTAAGATATCAATATTTGCTTTGGATTTGATACATTCAACCAAGGGAATTGCTTTCAAATGTTCATCAGTCAACTTTGTTCGATGTGCTGACTTCACAAACTTCATTTTTGAAAATGTTTACTCACAGACATAAGTTGTTCCAAACACTGATGCCATACTGGAGGCAAATTTCTTCAACGTGCTTCTCTTTCAACAAGTCATTTGCTTGCAAGTCAATGAGATGCTTACATCTTGTGAGCTCCTTCAACACTCAAATATGCAAAATACATGACACAATTCACTGAACTCAGTCCCTTTTAAACATGGTAATCTTCAGACCAGTTTAAACACAGCAATGCAAGTTAAAACACAATTGCTGCAGGAATGAACTCTCTTTGCAGGTACTTACACAAAAGGTACAGTGCAGTGGCAGACTAGATAAACTGACTTTGCGGGCCGTAGTTTGCTAACCTCTCCATTAGATGATAGTTCACATAAGAAATGGGAGTCTAAGTGAAGTCATCACTCATCTATATTGATGAGTTGCTTATTTGAAACAGGTGGAGATGATTTGGGCATATTTTACAAATCCCGCCAGACAGAGCATTATGAGAGAAAGTATATTGAAGACCAGAAGAAACAGGCAAGAGAAGAATATCAAGATCTTCATAACTGAGAACAAAATAGAAAGAGACTCAAAGACAAGATTCGGGATAGAAACAGTTGGTATGGATATATGGAAGCCTTTTGTGTTGCATTATGTTGTTGCTGGTAGAAATAGTAGTATGCATGCTAATCCTGAAAACATGATAGAATGGTCTCAACTGGAAGGACTCTGATCATGTTTCTTCACACTCTGGGCAGACCCAGACTAAACAAAAACTAGTGAAGACACCGTATTACTATTATTATTATTATTATTATTATTATTATTACTTTTAAGGTGGCAAGCTGGTAGAATCACTTGCACACTGGGCAAAATGCTTAATGGCATTTCATCCGTCTATACATTCTGAGTGCAAATTCTGCCAAGGTTGACTTTGCTCTTCATCCTTTCATGGTTGATAAAATAAGTACCAGCTGAACACTGAGGTTGATGTAATTGACTAGTTTCCTACCACCAAATTTCAGGCTTGTGTCTATAGTAGAAAGGATTATCATTATTATTAAGGTGGCAAGCAAGCAGAGTTGTTAGCATGCTGGGCAAAATGCTTAACAGCATTTCACTTGTCTTTACATCCTGAGTTCAAATTCCGCTGAGGTCAACTTAGTCTTTCGTCCTTTTAGGGCCAATAAAATATGTACCAGTTGAACACTGGGGTCGATGTGATCAACTTATCCCCATCCCTGAACTTGCTGACTTTGTGCCAAAATTTGAAATTATTATCATTATTATTTTTATATTCTTATTTATCTATCTATTTATTTATTTATTTATTTACATATCAATTTCTGTAATTCCTCAAGTTTTGTTCACTGAACATCAAGCCCATTATTCGTGTCAGCAGATAATTAGCACATGTCTTAAAGTTCCAGCTGAAAAGACATGCTTTCTTTAATATCAAAATATTTGAATCCTATTAAAACAAGAATTACAGTTACCTCCCTGCAATCTCAGACATTTTAGGTCCCACTCTATGTCCTAGTATTTATCTATTTTTTCATTTTCTTTTTCTCTCACTCAAATGTTGAGTGAGGTCACATCTCTTACCATACAATTTGTAAAATTTTTCTCAAGTACAAACAATATCTGGTCTTAAATGCTCCTGTTCCGTGTCTGTCTGAATTTTCATGTCTCATAATAATCAACTTTTGCTGATCTATATTCATATTTCCTGGGTGCTCTCTGGCAATTGTGTAAAACACAATAATGCTTTACATAATTGTAAAGTGCATAACTGATATAGTTCTGTCATGTCGTCAGCCTTTGTATTTTCTTTCTGCTAGGTGCTTACACTCTGAAACTAAGTGGACTATAGTCTCTTCTCTTTCACCACATAATTGACATAATGGTAATACATCCACCTCCAACTGTCTTGAAGAAAATTCCATGCAGTCCATTGTCATTCATTTTACTTCCTGTTTTCGATATCTTCTTTCTTTTTCCCCAAATTTTTTCATAACCCTTTCTTTATTTTTCTCTTTACTTCCTAGCACATACCTATACAGCATTCCTCCAATACAACACAATCTTCTAAACAAATCTCTTCCACCATTGCTATATCATCATCATCATCATCATCATTTAACATCTATTGTCCATGCTGGCACAGTTTGACTGGGCTGGCATGCTGGAAGGCTGCGCCAGGCTCCAGTCTGATTTGGCATAGTTGTCTATGGCTGGATGCCCTTATGCCAACCATTCCAAGAGTGTAATGGGTGCTTTTATGTGCTACCAACACAGGTGCCATTTGCATGACACCGTTATCTGCTACAACTAAGATTTTGCTCAGCTTGATGGGTCTTTATCTCAAGCACAACATAATGCCAAAGGTTTTGGTCATTGCCTCCATGAGGCCCAATACTCAAAAGGAACTCAGCCACTTTGCCTCTATGAGGCCTAATGCTTGAAAAGAAATCAGCCACCTTGCCTCCGTGAGGCCCAACACTTGAAAGGAACTCAGCCACTATGCCTCCTTCAGGCCCAACGCTTGAAAGGAACTCAGCCACTTTGCCTTTGTGAGGCCCAACGTTTAAAGGTTTGTCTATCAATGTTACCTTATCTTTTCAGCGAAACATTTTATACTGTCGGCAACTTTCTAATTTTCTGTAGTTCTTAAGTGTTTCAATTGATTATGCCTATGCTGCACTGGATGACTGAGATAGCACATGGATTGATAGCTGTGATAATATACCTACTGTTTAAGAGGGATTTAAATATTTACTAGGCCTTTCTTTTTATAATTCATTTTACACATTTTGTCTTTTATGATATCAGTTTCCCAAAACTCCTAAATACCTGCACCTGGTTTCTTTATAAATTGTATTTTATATTCCCAACTGTACAAAGCCCAATTCCTCTTATTTCAGACCATTTTCCCCTCTTCGTAGTAAGGCTGCCACACTTGTGTCAAATTCCATTCTGATTTCCTCACTGAATATTCAAATACAGTTTGCAAAAAATATCAAATTGCATTTTATATTTTTGCTGATTAATTTCAAGGTATACATAAATAATAAGTGGTCAATGTTTTGTTCATCTTTTCCTAATTAATATCTTGCTTTAACTTTCTGAAGATACAGGTCATAGGGATAAAGCTGATAACAAATAGTAAAGATGATAGACTACCTTCTTCAAGTACATTATTTACATTTGACAGATATTTGTCCTCATCTTGTTTGTTGTTAAAACGTTTCGGCTGATATACCCTCCAGCCTTCATCAGGTGTCTTGAAGAAATTTTGAACCTGGGTTCTCATTCCTAAGGTATTTTTCGATGTTATTATTATTATTATTATTATTATTATTATTATTACTATTATTATTAAATTCAAATTACGACAATTTCTCTGCAAAATAGGGGTAGTTTATCCTGTTCAGGCTATATTATTAGCATTATTCTGCGATTGAGAATTTAAAATCACTTCTTTAACTTTCTATTATTATTATTCAGGTCACTGCCTGGAATCAAACTCAGAATCTTGGGGTTAGTAGCCCGCGCTCTTGACCACTATGCCATATGCCCGTTGGTATATGGCATAGTGGTTAAGAGCGCAGGCTACTAACCCCAAGATTCCAAGTTCAATTCCAGGCAGTGACCTGAATAACAACAATAACAGCAACAGCAACAACAACAACAAATACCTTTGGAATGAGAACCCAGGTTCGAAATTTCCCCAAGACACCTGATGAAGGCTGGAGGGTATATCAGCCAAAACGTTGTGTTAACAACAAACAAGATGCGGACAAATATCCCGCAAATGTAAATAATGTACATAATTCCTCATCTCTTAAATATAGAACTGTATTACCCACTTCAAGTATTCCGTTCTTTATCTCTAATTCCTTCAACAAATAGTATTTTAGCTCTTTTACCAATGGAGTTTCCTACTCATTTAACTTTAGTTTAAAAGGCTGTCTACTCCATGGACACTTTTACTATTACTGTAATAGTAAAATATTACACAGTATTTAACAAAGCCTCTTTGAATTATAAGTAGAATCCAGCTACAGATTTCGACACAGTTTCTGCCAACACAATTTCACACATGAGGCTTAAGTTAACCCAAGGCTTATGATAGAAAACACTTGCTCAATGCTGCATGCAGTGAGATCAAAGTAAGGTTCTCGTGATTGTAAAGCAAAATTTGTTAGTTATGCTCACACCTACTGGCATTAAGATGACATTACATGGCACTAAGGGAAAGTGTCTTCTACTATAGCCCCTGGTAAAACCAAAGCTTTGTGAGTGGAATTTGTATACAGAAACTGAAAGCGACCCATTGCATGCACATGTGTGTGTATGTGTGTGTTCCTCTCTAATTGCCTTAGCATCATTTGATAGTTACAAAAGGGAGCCATCATCATCATCATGCAAATATTGTCCTTCCTTTCCAAACTTTCAGGAAAGAACATGTCTGGTCATAAGGAAATATTACTTTACTTGAAAACAGATGAGAGTTCATGACAAGAAAGGCATTAGAAAATTTGCTTCAAGAAATTTTGCCCAAAGCATGGAGCATGGAAAGGTGGATGTTAAAACAATAATGATGAAGTACCTATGAAGAACAAGGGTTAATATAATCAGTTATTGCTTTCCCCAAATTTCAGGCCTTGTGTATATGTATATTAGAAGCATAATCTTTAGCATGCTGGAGAAAATGTTCAGCAGTATTTCACTCATCTTCATATTCTGAGTTCAAATTCTGTCAGTCAGCTTTGACTTTTGTCATTTTGGGGATTGATGAAATAAGTATCAGTCAAGCACTGAGGCATAATCAATTATCCCTCTCCCCACCAAATTTCATGCCTTGTGTCTATACTAGAAAGAATCATCGTCTATTATTATTATTATTATTATTATTATTATTATTATGGCAAGCTGGTGGAATTGTTACTACATTGGACAAAATGCTGAGCTGCATTTCTTCTGGCTCTTTGCATTTTGATTTCAAATTCTACTGAGATTGACTTTGCTATTCATCCTTTTGAGGGTCAATAAAATAAGTTCCAATTGAGCACAGGGGTCAATGTAAATGACTAGACCCCTCCCCTAAAATTTCAGGCCTTATATCTATAGAAGAAATTATTAATATTAACTCTTTTAGTGTCTAAGCATGTTTCTTCTCTCTCCAAGTCTGATTTTAATTTAAACATTACCTAGTAAAAAATTCTCTTGAATAATTGCCAAAAATGATTTTAGTTGCTTGAGGACAGTCTGCCCTGATACTTGAAAGTAGACAAAAAAAGTATTTATTTACATAAAAATTTATTTATTTGCTTACACACTTTCACCATATTTCACATTCAACATGTCTACTAAACACACCCAAGGTACAAAGTAAAATATTACAACAACAAACAAGACTCAAATGACAGCACAAAAATAAATTGTACCATAAAATAAGTAAAAAGAAAGAATTAATGAATAATAAATAGAACAAAAAAGTATTTTAAGCAGACTCACAAATAATTTTTAAGTTAACAATAACAACAACAACAATGTGTACAGAGGCAAATATGTTAAATTATTGTTATAGTAGTCATATTAAAGAGGCTAGTTTTGCAAAGAAAATAATACGTAAGAATTTTAAAGAGGATGGCAGAAGTATCAAATTACCAGAAAAGAAACAGTTAGAACAGGCACTGAATGAAATTTGGGGAGAAATTTTCTAAAATGCAGTAACAGAAGCATCACTGAAGACGGTTTCTTCAGTTTATTTGCATCCCATATTCCTTACAAGAACAGCTGTTAATTTCTTCCAGAATCTATGTTTGGTTAGTTTTTATTTTTTGTTTTTCTTTCTTCCCATTTTTTTTTTTTTTTTTTTTTTTTTTTTGTTCTTTGGCCACTTTTTAGAAATCTTCAGCTGGAATATGACATATTTTGAGTAAGAAGTATCAGCTGTCTTAAGCAATCAGTTTCATGATGAGACAAGTATAATTTTGCATTGTTATTACCAGTTCCAATATGCCATGACAAAACACAGTGAATGGCTTGTTTATGAGTTCAAACATACCGCTGGCATATTTGAACTGGTAATAATATGATATTTACATACATCACTGCTTAACACTCCCACCCCATAATTTGTTTACAGCAAGCTGCCAATTAGTGCTACCAGCCGATGTACAATTACTGGAATAACATAAGAGAGATTGTCTCTCTTAGCTCACAGCACCACCATCCAGTTTCTGTGACTGGAGAGGAGATAACCACTCCAAAATGCTTGCATCTCACAGTCTGGATAGGTGGTGCTGTGAGCTGATTTAGGTGTTCTTACACCATTTGTCAACAGCAAGAAATTTTCTCCATGACAAAACATAGTGAATGGCTTGTTTACAAGTCTGAACGTGCTACCAGCATATTCGAACTAATAATAACATTGCATTTATATTTACATCACTACTTAATGCTCTCACCCAATAAAGTATAATTTCTCCTTCATACATAATCAACAATTAGTCAACAATGAAAAATTGGCAAATTATCAAGTACGTATTGTGAAGATATTTTACAAATAAAATGGCAGACAATGTATATTAAATGTGAAAATAAAGAAGAATCTTTGAATTGATAAAAGAGAGATGCTGAGTGATGCTGAAGTTGAAAATGATTGCAATAATTTGTCTATGAGAAAAAAGTGAATCACATTGTTTATAAATTCTATTGTTGTATTACAATTTTCTGTTACCAAGGTGAGCTAATTAGTACTGAATCAATTGATTCTGATAAGCCAAGTAAAAGGCCTCTACAAGGCTGCTCAACCTACGGTAAACAGTAGACAAATCGCTCTCAGAAAATATACATCTTTAAAAAAGTAGAAAAAAAAAACAGAATTACAAATTGTATAATATATTCATAGATAAATAAGAATGGAGGGTCATGGGTCAAAATAAGTTTGATCATAGATAACCTCAATCAGACATGAACTGTTATTAAACAGAAGCAAAAATCAATGCTAGAGGTGGTTGCAAAAGAATGATTGTTGTTGCTGCTGTTCTTTAACACCAACATTGTGTCTCCTGATCAAGTAGACACATGGTTCATAAACAGTTTGGTTCACTGGTTAGGTGTAATCCACAGATCCACTACTTCAGGATATTACATACATCCACCTAGTGGATGTATGTAATACACTGTGCACTTA
>NC_068981.1:150629167-150658604 GCF_001194135.2 Octopus bimaculoides
ATATATATATATATATATAGCCATCACTTGCAATTGTGTATGACTTGCTGGTAATAATAGATTTAGGTGTCCATGTAGTCATGAGCAAAAATCATTGTTGCTTAGAACTGCAAGAGTTCTCTGCAGGGTTCTTGAAGCATGATCAGTAAACAAGTGTCGCCTTAGTCTGCTGGTTGTAGACAGCTGACACTTTCCATCATACCCAACAAAATAAGCTGAGAGTTTTCATCAAATAATAACTGGAAAGGAATTAGAATTGACATGAGGGCAGAGCAAATGGAGCCCACACACATTTACCTTCTAGGTGGCACAACTTGTGCATCAAAAGTCATGACATGCCTAAGTCACTAAGAGGGGTCTGGCAGTAGATCCACTGCTTGAGCATTGGAACACATCCCTTCCACAAGAAAATAAATAAGAGATGCTCCAACTTAATCAAGCAGTAGCTGGGGCAAGGCATTATGGTCGGGCAATAAATGATGACAGAGGCAATGTAGGCATTTGCCACCTCTGCCCGACCTTTCAGGGACAACTTCCTCTCAGCCCATTTCTGGGAAAGACTGTCTACCCTGTTTGTCACCTTGTCCCAATACTTATCCACCTGGTGGTCAAGACCAAACCAGACCCGAAGCATTTTAACTGGTTTGTCAGTCCAGTGTCTGATGACATCATCCAACAGCAGCAATCTCCTTCTCCAGGTGCCCAGTCACAATCCCACTGACTTGTCGGCATTGATTTTGGCCCCACTGACTTGTCGGCATTGATTTTGGCCCCTGCAACTGACTCATATTCTTTTACAAAGGAACTGACCATCTCCACTTTGAAGGCATCCAACACCATGACAGTGATGTCATTGCTCTCCCGAGTCCAATTTTGAAAAGGATGCCTCTTAACTGCTCCAACTTCTGTAGCAGTGGCTCAAGAGCCAACACATATAGAAGAGGTGACAGTGAACAGTCCTGATGGACCAAACATGTAATGTTCCAATAGGTGGCCATTTACTTTGACCACCAAGCAGATGCTGCTGCACATTGCAGTAGGTCTGAAACCATCTGCTTTAAAGACGGCTTCCAAGTAGTGATGGTCAACCCTATCAAAAGTTTTCAACTGATCTAAATAATAATAATAATAATAATAATAATAATAATATGCCTTGATGCAATACTAGGCACTGGTTCTCAAGGCTTCTGATCTTAACTGATTGGAAGTGTATCTTGTATATTCTTTATCTTGGTGTAAAAGATGAGCTAAAGCATATATCCTGCTCAATAACACAAATTTGCTTGTCAGTTGTTTGACTTTAACCAGTTGAGTATGTCCCTTGGTGGCTGATGATATGTGCATCTTTGACCACAAATAATAGTTGGGGAGCACCATAATCATGTGCTGAGAGAAATTCTTTGGAGTTTAAATAATTCACCTTTGTAAACATGGGTATTTCATTCATCATCTTTAAACAACCCTAATTCAGGGACCTTTTGAGCAGGATGGGCTATTTGACTTGAAGAAAGTTTTAACTGGACCCCACTTCCAAGGTCATACACTGTTTATCTTGATATGAGATCATCATGACATGCACATCTGTTTGTGATACCTGGTGTGCCCTTGTTAGACAGGTAATCATGATGGCCATATTGGGCTTCGTGTATTTGTACCCCAGAGTCAGTTTGATGGTATGTGCTGCTCTCTCACTCAATAATATTTATAACTGTGTTTTCTATTATAGGCAAAGGGTCAAATCTTTTCAGAGATGGGTGAAGTCAATTTGTAATTGCCTCCAGTATTTCTACATTATTCTACATTATTTTAGTCTTGAAGGAATGAACACTTTTTATCTGCTGCTTTATAGATTCTGCCATGATAAAAAAAAAAAAAAAAAAATTAACCAACACACTAACATATTTGCCCATTTTCCCTTTGTCTTTGTCCAGTGTGTTTATAACAATTTTGGTAATGGGACCTGTGTCCAGTACTAGGTGTAAAATCCAAAGCAGGCACTTTATATATGCCAGTCAAGACAAGCAAAATCCAAATTCTGTCATGTATGTTTAAGCATGACAGTCGTTCTGTGTGGGAATTTTGTTGTTGCTGCTGTTTGTTTCTGGTTTTTGAATGCATTCTTTGGATCCTGTATAGTCTGGGGCTAAACAACAAAATGAGCCAGTTTTGTATTGGCATTGACCATTTGTAATCTAAAAGTTTAGAACAAAGCTGCCTACTCCAAATGAGTGACTTTCACCACTTCCCCACCACACGTCATTGAAAAAGCTTCTATATGGTTGCTTGATCAGTCAGAAAGAGCAGGCAGATTTATTTTCAAGCCTATTCTCCATAGCAAGTGAGATTAAAGCATAGAAAATTTCATATTAAACAAACTGCTAGTAAGAGATTTGAATATGACAGCCCAATGCCATAATCACTAGTCTTGATTGCTTCTATGCAAATATATGCATGCACACACACACACACACACACACACTTTTATTTACTAAAACACAGACATATATATTCCACAAATTCAGAGATTTTTGAAATCTTTAAAAACAGAAAATAAAGAGTCTAACAAACAAACATTTCTTTTTTTTTTTTTTTTGGTCACATTTACAAATTTTTCTTCTGCATATTTCAGACACATACTTCCTTCCAACTATACACATATACAAATACACACACACACAAAATTTTTAAAACACTCCATCCATTAAGTAACAGTAGACAGACAAGAAAGACAGTCAGTCCATCTGATAAGGTTGGCAAACAATAATAGTAACATGCAATAAAAATAGCTTAATAATACGTTAGTTCAGGCAAATGGTAAATTGAAGAAAAGTGACTAAGTCTGGTGGAAATAAAACTGCAAAATTGATTGATTGTAAAATAAGGAAAACAAATAGAAACAAAGCAACTATGAAGTCAGTAAAATTCTTAATTTGGATGTCTGGGACAAGAGAGAACGATATATTGATTTTTTTTCTTTTTTTTGCTTTTTCTTTAATTTGTTTTTTTGCGAGAGTTAAATCTGGAATGGTGCCTCAAGGTGAAGAAGAGTAAATATCTTTTAGCTTCGGTTTGTTTGTTTTTCATTTTTTTTATATAGTTTTTCTGGTAAAATTAATGGTTAAAACAGAGGAATGGATTTCTTTAATATTTATTCATTCGTTCATTCAATGTATATACATCTACTTTTTTCAATACTAACTATAATTGATTTTCTTTTAATTTAGGCCACTGTTTCACATTTGTTGTCAATTGTTTTATTGGGTTTTTTTTTTTCCTAACTAGACATCTTTCTTGTTGCTAACCATTCAAGCTTCAAATAGTAACGGAATTTCATTCTCAGTCAAGCAGACTGTGGAAAGTAGAATTATAAGCCATGCCTTGGAGTTGAATATGATGGATGTAACAAGATCTGATTGAGTTGTTGACTGATCTATAATGGTCCAGTAACTTAAACTGCAAAAGTAATTCATACTTACTGACATTTTTATCAAATTTTGTGAACAAAACATCATTGGTTATGTGTTTCCAATACACTAGTAACTGGTTCTCAGCATTTATGGTGGTGAAAGTGACAAGTGACAAGGAAGTGTCTGCAAAACTTGGACTGAAAGATGTGAAAGTTTGCCACTTCCATAGTTTACTTGCTTCTAAAAGTTCAAGAGCAGTATATGATAGGGTACTGAAAAGTTCCTCACTTAAGGGTATCGCAAAAGGTCCAGTTGGAGACATAACCTTATGAATCCTTTTACTGGGCTTAGAAAAACTGAAGGATCACCGCAAAAAGTGTGTGAATCTGAGAATGGAATATGTTGAATAAAATCATGATTAACTGATCCTCCTGTATTTTCTGTTACCGAAAGCCAGGAACAGAAAAGTCTCTGGCATTGGGTAAAATAATGACTCTCCTCATAGGTCACTATTCTCCAATCACTCAAATGATTGTCCTTCAATGAAGAGCCCTTATAATCTGAAATGGACTATGGTCATCTTGCCACACAGATGTATGTATCCATCACCATTAGAACCCGTGATAAAAAAGCAATGCAGCAGTAATTTTAGTGGAAAAAGTCATACTCAATAAAAATTGACAGCCATCACATTATGGAGTTCCATTCAGTTTTTACCAAATTTACTCACAAGACATTGATTAATATGAGGCTGTGGTAGAAAACACTTGCCCAAGATGTTTTTCAGAGGGAACAAAGCTAAAACCATGTAGTTGCAAAAGAAATGGAACCATGTTTGCACCCATCAATTTAAATGCAAAAATTATAGCTTGGATATCATTGTCATGCTTCAAGATATACTTTTCAAATGATGTATACTTATTTCCCAAGCCATACTTTTACTCAACCACTTTTTCTCTCCTCAACTTCAAATTCCTATTTACTTTGTTAAATTCTTCACCCTTAAAGATGGATATATTTCTAGTTGAACCTAGTATATTCAAATATATTTCATTCATATCTCTCATCCTTTATTTCTAATTCATCTCTGCAATTCTGGGCTACAATATTCTAAGTTTGATCCAAAAAGTGACGGTTGTATATGTGTAAAATTTATTCTCACTTCAACCCAATTCCCTTTTCTTATCTGGATCCCAGCCATAAAGGCTTCCAGTCTTTTAAGCTCACAGTTCCTTTAAATCCATCAACTTCTTAAACTCATCTAATCTTCCATCAGCTATATGACTATCTCACCAACAGTATTAAAAACCAATCTCACAACCTGTCTCTTTAAAGTCTACTTCAATGCAGAAAACTTTGCCTGACTCTTACACTCTCCCACTAACAAAAATGTAAAGAGTGACACAGAAATATTAGTTTTGTGAACTCACCATCAATGCTGGAACTCCAGACAAACTGCCTCTTTCATATGAATAATTTGTATCCATTGTCTGTAAAATAATATTTAAGGTAAGAAATAAAAATAAATTGTCAATAAAAGGAATGTATTTCAACATAAAAATTCAAATGATAATCTTAAAGAGAGAAAAATAAAACATTTTTTTACATGACAAACCTTATAGAATAAATAAATAACTAAATAAATAAATAAAAACATTCATATTTAACAAAAGAATTCATTATTGAAAGATTATTCCAATAAAAAGTAAAGATTACTATTTCTATTTATATTTTTATTCAAATAGAATATTACATAATAATACCTAGCAATCAGATCAAAATATTAAGGTAGCAATTCAAAAATTTAAGCATTATCTTCAAAATGTTTAAATTATTAAATGTTAAGTGCTTTGAACAAAATTTCTAGTTTATATAAAGAGGGTCTGTAATGACATCTGACATATTAATGGAGTAAAGCAGAATTTACCCAAGTAAGTATTTTCATCCAGTATTATAAATATTACTCAACAAGTGTCTTTACAAACATAAATATACCTCAATGAGCAGTGGCTAAGGATACCAAGCTTAAATATTAAGAAATTTCAGTCAATGTAGTCAAAAACTTTTAAATGTTTGCACTGCTCATCTGAATAATTAACCCTGTAAAAGTAAGAATATGAAATGCTAACATGAAATTAAGAACATTTAAATTTAATCAAAATGAACCATCAATTTTTTTTTTTTTTTACATATCTTAAAAAACAATCTGTCCATGAAAAATCACATTTGCAATCCAACTCTTTCAAAATATAATTACATGATGCATAAAAGGTTCTTGAAAAAGACCAGATTAGTAAAATGCTGAAAAAGGAAAATATCTGGAATTTGAATCTTGAGGATGCATTTCTCCGAGCAGATAATGTGCTTTTGAGAATGATTCTAGTTGGATAGAAACATGAACAAACCTCCTTTTTCATCAAAACAAAACTTCTTTGTAAATATGTAGTTGAAACTGAAAGCCCAAAGCAAATTAATTTGTCTTCTTTTTTCTTTTAATACAGAAAATGATAACTAAAAATAGATTATTATTTATGGAAAAAAATTTTTATGCATTGAAATGAGTCCAAGATTGGGTGTTAGATGTCTTCATCTAAAACTCATATAAATGAATGACTACTTTCCCTAATTAAACTTTCATTATTTTATGCCAATATGGTTGAAATTATAATAATTATTTCAAAATCCCAAAGTTAGTTTTCATTATCTCAAAATATCCAAGAGAAATAGCTCTTAATTTCATAAACAAAAACTTCTTAGCTGATAATTTGTATGAAGTAAATGAAGATGAAACAACAGTATTCGAATATTTGCAAGGTTTCTAGTATTTGACTGGTCCAAGTTAAAATGCTGCTGAGATAGATTTTGCTTTTATTTCCCTTGAGGTAAATAAAAATGAAATATAAAATGAAGACCAGCATCAATTTAGAATGCCTCATCCTCTTCAAAGGGGCTTTGTGCCAAGAGAAAAAGAAATCAATATCTGAAAGATGCCATCAGTTATTCTATATATTCATCTACCAAATTAGAAATTTGTTAAATTTAACAGAAGACAAGCAGAGAAACCCACAGAGAATTGCTGTCATTTTAGGAGCTGTTCAAGAGAAGATGGACATGTTTACATCATCTTGCAGTAGAACTCATATCCTCCCATGGGTCAAGAACAGACAATGGAAAATCTCCTTTACTGCATCTTTCCATGAACCACTACCTAAAAATGAAGTCTTCAATATACCCTCAATGTTGTAAGATGTTGTAGGACGATTGATAAATGACAAGCAACAGATTATATTGATTATTTGTGTGGAAAGCACATAGAATCAGAAAGATAAAAGACATAGCAATTATCAAATAAACAAACTTAGGACATATCTTAACACAGGCTTTTGAAAGATTTCCATTTTCGTTTGGAAAAGCCAAACTAGCTTAACAGTATTTTATCATTTGAGAATTCAGATGGTCGCTCCTTATAAGGCCTTATGATGTAGGCATCTGAGGACTATCCCCATGACCTTCTCAGGAATATAGGGCAATGAAAACAGATGGATAAATAGATAGATAGAAGGATGAAAGCATTTAGAATTTGACTATTAGAAATATTCTCTTTCCACAATAGATAAAATGATGTAATAAAGTGATATATTTTGGTAGAAATTCAAATATTTCAATACTTAATTTAAAAATTTTAATTTCCACCGTTAATAACAGACACAACTATAATTATTTCTGACACAAGAACGATGTCTGAAAGTTACAAGAAGGGAGTTAATCAATTACATCCACCCCAATACTTAACTGGTACTTTGGTTTATCAACTGTAAATGGATAAAAGGGAAAAAGAGCCCTTCTAAGGGCTCTTTGAACTCAGAAGGTAAAGAGCTGGAACAAATACTTAATGACTCAAACATCCACTGCTCTTTAGAGTGCCAGATTTGTGGTATTCAGTTTCAGCCTTTTAGATTTTGTGTTCAAATTCTGCCACAGTCAAATTTACCTTTTCTTCTTACGAGGTCAATAAAATGAAGTACAGGGTTCAATATAAGTAACTGTTCTATTGAACAAAATTTTTTGCATTGTGCCTAAGTAAGAAATTAATAATAATAATCCTTTCTACTATAGGCACAAGGCCTGAAATTTAGAGGAGGGGTAGTCAATTACATTGCTCCCAGGGTTCAACTGGTACTTATTTCATTCAACCCTGAAAGGACGAAAGGCAAAGTCAACCTTGGTGGAATAATAATAATAATAATAATAATAATAATAGAGTCAAACATAAAAGTTATCCCTATTATCATTGGAGCAGTGGGCTCAATACCACCACCATCAACATCATCATTTAACGTCCGTTTTTCATGCTGGCATGGGTTGGACATTTTGACTGAGGTCTGGAGAGCCAGCGGCTGCACCAAACTCCAATCTGATCTGGCAATGTTTCTCATGTCCAACTTTTCTCTCAGCATGCTTACACTCTGTCATGTATGCACACTGACATTACACAACCAGCAGATCATACTAGCTTCATTTCTTTCAAACCTACGCATGTCCTCAGCAGTCATGGCTAATGTTTCACTGCCGTGTAGCATGGCAGTTCGCAAATATGCATCATGTAGTGTATCTTTCATCCTGAGCGAGAGGCCCTAACTTGCCAGAAGAGGTAGGAGCTCCCTGAACTTTGCCCAGGATATTCTTAATCTAGCTGCTAGAGTCTTAGAGCAACCATCTCCACTACAGACTTGGTCGCCTAGGTAGCAGAAGCTATTAACTACATCTAGTTTTTCCCCCTAGCATGTGATGGAATCTGCTTTCTGTACATCTTCAGTGTTTATTGCCCCTGTGCATCTACCACACACAAAAGCTATCTTCTCGGTTAACCTTCTTTGATATTGCTGCACCTTTTATGTGTCCATAGTTTACACTGGGTACACTATATGGAGTTTCTACCCATGCCTTTTCTACAGATCGAGTAGGGCATCTACCTAAAAGGATTTGTGATTTGACTGCCTTCTTACTTACTAAGACTTTGGTTTTTGTTAGGTTAACTCTAAGGCCCTTCGATTTTAGACCTTGCTTCCACACCCTAAACTTCGTCTCTAGTTCTGGCAGTAACTCAACTATTAGAGCAAGGTCATAGAGGAGCTCCCAGGGGCAGCCTGTCCTGAATTCCTCTGTTATTGCCTGGAGAACTATAATGAATAAGAGGGGGCTGAGTACTGATCCTTGGTGAACCCCTACTTCTACTCAAAATTCCTCACTATACTCATTGCCAGCTCTTACCTTACTGACAGCATCCCTGTACAGGGCTTGTACAGCTTTTACCAACCACTTGTCTATTCCCTATTTCCACATTGACCACCAGATAAGGGATCGGGGGACTCTATCAAAGGCTTTCTCCAAGTCAATGAAAGCCAAGTACAGAGGTTTATCTTTGGTGAGATATTTCTCCTGCAGTTGCCTTACCAGAAATATAGCATCAGTGGGGCTTCTGCCTGGCACAAAACCAAACTGCATCTCATCTAGGCTAACTCTCTCCCTAATTAGTTGGGCTATGACCCTTTCTGTAACTTTCATCACCTGATCCAATAATCTGATACCCCTGTAGTTATTTCTACCTAAAGCGTCACCTTTACCTTTGTAGCAGTTGACTATGGTGCTGCTACACCAGTCATTGGGTATGACTCCTTCATGAACTACCTGATTTATGATGCAGGTGACCTGACCATAACCCACACCGACCGATATTTTAAGCATCTCAACAGCGATTCCTGATGTGCCAGGTGCTTTCCCTGTCTTCACATCCTTAATTACTGAAAAAAATATCTGAAAACTTTAGAAATACCCTACAATCTAGGTGTATTGCAAAAGTCGGCATTACTTGGAACTGCACACATATTGTATAAAGTACTGTCTGTCTGAGGTCCTTGTTGTGACTTGACAAACAGTACAAATCCCCGGAAGACACAATATCTTCAATCAACAACCTCACGATATTGTATACAGTGCAATGTCTATAATAATAATAATGATATGATGATGATGATAATAATAATAATAATAATAATAATAATAACCATGCATACTGGCAGAGAAAGTTTTCAGGCTAGATGCTCTACCTAATGTAAACAACACAATTATAACAAGCCAAGAAGAGAGCTTTTACATGGTCTCTGTCTTAACCTTCTGAAACTAACAACAAAACCTTCTTTAAATCACATTCTACCATCTAAAAATGAAAAAAAAAAAAATAAGACAGGACTGTCAAAGCTGGGAAGTCTTCAACCATAGACCTATTTAACAAGGCTACACAAAACAGCTCAACCATAAAATAACTGTATAATAACTATAATAAATCAGACAGATTGAGGTTTACAACATTATGTACCTTGCTTAAGGACATAACACAATAGCTGCAGTATGGGTTGAAATAATGTCTACCAGTTGTGTATCACCTGAACTTTGGTTCAATTGTCCTTTATATATTCTGTTAAAATTATAGTTAATACTGCACAACCAAAATAAAATAGAAGCATTATTATACTTTTTAATAGTTACTAAGAAACCATATGGAAAAATAAATAAAAACATATACAGAAACAAAACTTCTCTGTTAATAGCTCCAATCAGCATTTAAAACAAAGTACTTTCTAGTTGCAAATGAACACTCAATAAGGATATATATCACCTGTTAGTAAGCATAATCAAAACCATTGAAAAGAATCAGGATTAAGTGCAAGCATGGCTATGTGTTTAAAAAGATTGCCTCCCAAGCATGGGGCCTTGGGTTCAATCCTGCTGCATGGAATACTGGGCAAGTGTCTTCTACTATAGCCCTGAACCAACCAAAGCTGTGTGAGTAGATTAGGTAAACAGAAACTGAAAGCCCATTGTAAGTGTGTGTGTGTGTGTGTGTGTGTGTGTGTGTGTGTGTGTGTGTGTGTGTGTGTGTGTGTGTGTGTGTGTGTGTGTGTGTGTGTGTGTGTGTGCTTATCTTTATATGTCATGGTTGTAAAGGAACAACATCTTCATAACAAATGATATTTGTTTCCAGTTGTCCAAGTAAAACTTGACTGGCTGTGAGGAAATATTACCTTCATTGGAAACAGGTAAGGGGTGATAACAGGAAGCCTTAACAAAATCCATCTGACTCATGCAAGCAGAGAAAAGTGAGTATTAAATTATGATGATGGTGATGACGGGGATGATGATGATGATGTGATAACGAAGATGACGATAATAATGATGACAATGATAATGATGATGACGATGATGGATATGAAGTATAAACTGAAAAATGTAAAGTAACTTCTGGAAATATTAGTCTATAAATAAACCAACTATCTTCAATTTCTCATCTGGAAAAATTATTACTTTTCTGTCAAAAGTTTACAACAGAGTTCTCATTGATTGACGAAAATCAATATATATATTTACCAATCAAAATATATTTGAGTGAGCAATATAATTTCTGTTGTGCATCATTTTATCCATTTGTTCATCTTTTTATTTTGATATTGATTAACCTTATGGCACATCGTTGCTGTGATCAATCACAGAAGATCAAAGCAAATTGACTTTGACTTTGATCTCATATGACTTTATAAATAACATAAATTAACTAGAAAATCTGAGATGACTTTGTCACTGCATTTCTGATTATTAGAGTGACAAAGAACTGACTAACTTGATGCAGAACAAATATCTCAAGGGAGCTGATTTATAAAATCCTACCTTCTCTTTTTCATCCTGATGCTTATGTCTTTAACCAAATCTACTCATGCATGCATGCATTCATTCATTCATTCATGCATGCATGCATGCATGCATGCATACATACATACATACATACATATATATATGTGTGTATGTATGTATATATATATGAGAGAGTGCTGAAAAATTTCTGGCTTTAAGGGTAGGGTAAAAGGCTTAATTGGAGGCCCAATTTCCCAAGTTCTTTTATAGGGCTTAGAAAAACTGAAGGACCACTGCAATAGGTGTGTGAATCTCAGAGGGGAATATGTTGAATAAAATCACAATTAACTGATCTTCCTGTATTTTTTGTTGACCAAAGCAGGAACTTTTCAGCATATATACATATATACATGCACACACACACACACACACACACATACATCTACACAGACACACCCACACACACATAATCTACTGAAATTATCTCTGCCTCCAGAGGTTGAGTCAGAATAATCAAATGGCAGATATAAATGTATTTGTCTATGTGATTCAAATACATGCTACTGTCCATCCTGAATTATTTCTTGAAGCTCATCATCATTCACTGGCCATTTTCCATGCTGGCATGGGTTAGATGGTCTGACAAGAGCTGGCAAGATGGAGGGCTGTACCAGGTTCCACTCATCTGTCTTGGCATGGTTTCTGCAGGTAGATGCCTTCCTTAATGCCTACCACTTTACAGTGTACTAGCTGTTTATTACATGATATATACATGCACACACACACACACACATCATTACTAATCCAAACAAGTAGTAGTATAAAAGAAATAAATAAGGTTGGAAATGTACAGAAATATATAAGGACATTTTCAAATTTTAAAAGATACATGTATACATGTGTGTGTGTGTGTGTGTGTGTGTGTGTGCGCGCGCGTGTGTGTGAATGCACATAGCTGAGTGGTTAGGTTGTTGCACTAATAATCACTAGAACAAGAGTTCAAGTCCCAGACCAGGGTACATGTTGTGTTCTTAAGCAAAACTCTTCATTTTGCATAGCTCTGCAGGTGGGCAAGCGGCAGAATCACTGACATATCAGCAGAGATGCTTTACATCATAGCTTCCAGCTCACTACAAGCTGAGTTCAAATCCCACCTGCCTGGAGAAGGCAACAGAGCACCACTCCAGTCATATTTTTGTTCAGATTTTCTTTCACTTGATTACAGAAGGAAAAATTGCTAGAGTGTTAGAGTAACTGTTTTTATAATTGGATGCCCTTTCTATGAGTAAGTGCACTTCTGTGATGCAGCAGTTATACCTGTTCCTGGAAAAGTTATAAAATCTAATTAAAAAGTCTTACCATATTACTAGTATTAGGAAACATGTTATTAAAACTGACATAACATGTTTTGTAATGCAAAACAAAGTATTGTTGAAATTCTCATGATGCTCTTTATATTTGATACAATTTATTTTTTTCACATAAATTCTTTCAAACTATACTCCCTCACTTGAGTATAGCCTAGGCTAAACTTATTTCTATTAGCATGCCAAATACATACAAATGGACATTATAAAAACCAGCTAATTGTCTTATACTGAACTATAAAATAGTCAAACTCCAAGTAATTATTGTCAAAATGAAGAGATAAGATGATGAAATATTAGTGACATCAGCTATCAATTGAAACAGTAATAAGATATCATAGAAAAAATACTTTTTAAAATATTCCTTCTGAAATTCTGCTTAAGAAAGTTAAGTGTCTTCATGCTTAGAAGATAACAGGACCTAATATTGATGAATTATAAAACATGGCTCATCCCTTCCTTTATTTATATTTGGATATTTTTATTCGAATATTCAATAACAATTTTATTTGTTTTGAATCTCATAAATATGATTCTGCATTTTGTAATGTACAGACAGCAGAAGCCTTTGTCTCCAAAGGGTTAAGTAAATAATAGCTTATAGATTACAAGTAAATAACAGTTTGCTGGAAAGATACGGTAAAAGGATTTCTAAGTGCAAGAACCATAATGTTAATAACAAACTAAAGTCAATTAAGAGAGGGAGAAACAAGCATCAGAAATGTGCAATGAATGAGATTAATTCTAACTGAACAAACCAAATAAACATACATTTACTGTATACTCTAGCAGAATAAATAGAATTAATTGCTCAGCTATCTGTAATTAGAGGTATCCAGAAATCAGTATTCAACCTCATTGATTTTAGGGGATGGCTGTGAGTTGCAATGTCAGCAGAATAAGAAAAACTGCAACAACCAGGAATAAAACATAGCTTGCCTCATCATTCATGGGGAGGTTATTACATAAACAATAGACCTTACTTCAATGCTCAATATTAAACTCAAAATTATACAAGCACACACACATGCACTGTATATATAACACACTTATCTGCAGTGAAATTTGTACTTTTAGCATATATTATTGTCTTCTCGAAATTGGTAATCTGCTGCCTTGTACATCATATAACATTCCAAGAGTTACAGCATCAGTCCAAGCTAAAATGCTCACTGCCTAAATGGTCAAGAGATTCAAGACTCTCTGTACAATAAATGAATACTTTATTATATTGCAATACAGAATACAAATCACAAATTAGCAAAGGAAAACTCCAGTCACTGTTTGTCTATGTTTGAATCACTGCCAGAGTCTTCTGTGATGACCCAATGACCTAAAATATTACACAATTCATTAAAAATAATCATTGCTACTGTCATTAAAGATCAATCATTCACAGATCTCTGGTACCCCTTGATAATGCACAATTCAAATTTATAGAGTATTAAGAAGATGACAGACAAATATCCCAAGATAATAAGGAATATAGTTTATTATCAAGAAGAAAGTACTTTCCATGAGAAATGCTTAATTCATTACTACAAATTAAAAAGGGTAAAGACTCCCTACAGTCATGAATGACCGTGAGATTGCACCTAGAAGGTTACACTCCAAGGCACAAGTCCTGGTAAGGGTATTTATGGAAGACCGGCCTCCCCTCTCCAAGGGAAAGGCAAAGGCCAATACAGCTTGGCACCAGGGACATTGCAACTCATTTCTACTGCTGAGTTAACTGGAACGTGAAATAAAGTGTCTTGCTCAAGAACACAACACACAGCCTGGTCTGGGAATTGAATTTACTATCTCATGATTGTGAGTCCGATGCTCTAACCACTGAGCTAGGCAATGACACAGTTATTACTTTCACAGTTGAGCTATTTGTTAAAGTGGTGATTTACATGGTATATTATGGTACCTGCTTACATCTAGATAGACTGATGCATTGACAAAGACCAGCAATAATGAGAGAAATATGAACTGCCAATCCTCAGCTGACTGCATTACATTGTATAAACTTAGAAATCCATGGCTTTTTAATGCCACTATGCTGCTGCTACTACTACTACTGCAACAAGTACCAACAATGTATTTAATAGTACAAGTTTAATCATTTCTTATAAGTGGGAGTAATATTAACATGTTTGCAGAAATGAAGCTGGCATCAGGTATGCATGATGTGAAGAACAACCCATCATCCAGAGGCAATGTATTGCACCAATACGAAATAATTCAGAAGTGAAAATATTTGTGACAGAAGATTTAATGAGTGAATCCTGAATTCCTATGAAATTACACCTTCAATATGTATTACAATATCAGTATCATCCAACATTGCTGAAGGGAAGAAGTAGGACATCGGTAATTAGGAATTCATATATATTAAAGAGCTACAATTAAATTCTATAACTGAACAAAAAGAATCCTAGAATAATTACTTTTCAAAGAAGAAATACCGATGTGGAATTCTTACACAGATAGGTATCAGATTTATTTATTGTGCATAGCTTAGTGGTTAGGGTATTCAGCTCATGATTGTAAGGTCGAGAGTTCAATTTCCAGCAACATGTTGTGTCCTACAGCAAGATATTTTATTTCATGTTGCTTCAGTCCACTCAACTGGCAAAAATGAGTAGTACCTGTATTTCAAAGGGCCAGCCTTGTAACATTCTGTGTTACACTGAATATCCCTGACAACTATGTTAAGGGTACACATGTCTGTGGAGTGGTAAGCAACTTGCATGTTAATCTCACAAATGAGCTGTTCCAGTGATCAGATCGACTGAAATCCTCATCGTAAGTAACAGAATGCCAGTTATTTATTGCAAATGGTATGTAGACTCTGCAAGATGTTTAACATTTTCCAAAAGATATTAGTGACGTTGAGCAAAGGGAAATAGATACAACAGAAAACAGAAGTATTAACTTTCATTTACTAGAAACTTACTTAATGAAGTTAATGAACCTTACATTAGTCATAATGAAGTAGATTTCTTTTTATGGAAAATATTCCAACCATCATTAACCCACTTTTTTTCCATTTAGGCATCAGACTATATTATCCAAAATGTTCTTTTTTAAAGACAAGAGTATAATTTGAGAGAGATTTGGTTGTCATTTCTAAAAGGTCTTGCAACCTTGGTTCATAACTCAATAATTGTTGTTGTTTACTCCAAGGTTAGCCATGACTGATTAGATCTATGATCAAAAGCTTTCTAGTCATGGCTCTTTGTGTTCTGAATTCACATCCTGCCTAGTTCAAATTAGCTCCTCATCACTATAGTACTTAACCAGAGTAGTGGAGTAGCAGAACTGTTAGAAGACTGGGCGATTTGACTGGCAGTAAACTGTTATAGTTTTTTAACTCAGATAGCAAAATCTGTGATGATTCTGGAACCGTTCTGTATCAGTCCAGTTGGCACCTTTTCTATTAAAGAAATATCAGTGGCATTAAAAGGAGAGACTTGTAGAATGGACAAATGGTAGTCTTCCTCAAAAAAAAGTTTTACCTAGGCCTGCACAAATATATGCAGATACATGGTCAATGCAGACTGATGATGTCACATACATGTGTGTGTGTGTGTGTGTGTGTGTGTGTGTGTGTGTGAGAAGAGAAAGGAGGAAGAGAGAATGGAAAGAACTGAAGAAAATGAGAGAGAAACAAAGAAAAGTACAAATTACATATCTACAAAATCAATAATATCTCAAAAGGAATTCAATTGATAAGCTAATAAAAATGAAGTGAAGGAAGATCTATCAGAAGGAAATAATGACCTTGAATTAGACAACCTGACAAGGTCATACTTTCTATGGTTCATGCCAAATTAGAAGGAAAAGAAAGAATATAAAATAAAATCATTAAAATGATGATGATGACGGTGATGATGATGATGACAATGATGCTGATCATGATCGTGATGACGATGATGGTGGTGGTGGTTGTGTGGTGGTGGTGGTTGTGTGGTGGTGGTGGTTGTGTGGTGGTGGTGGTTGTGTGGTGGTGGTGATGATGATGATAATAGTATACCAAATGTTATTGTTTGCATAAAACAAGTAACGTAAATGTGTCCCCAAATGTTTAAGTCAAATTATGAAATAATTTTAACAAAAAAACAGAAAATATGTCAACTGAAGTGGAAATCCTCATTGACGCTAGACTTGCTTTATCAAACCAAAGAGTTTTACATGCAACTAAGTAATATTAACATAACATAAGCAATAAATACATAAAGTATGAGCCAAAGTGCAAGTAAACAACTAATAATAATTATCACAAATTAGTGGGAGAAAAAAAAAAAATGATTGCAAAGGACCGAGTCTATTTTAAGTGAGAACTGGCCATTTTTATATGGAAATACTGTGAAGTATTTTGGACAAGATGAAAAAGGAGCGAAACCACACAGCAGTGAATTTTAAATAAGTGTGCGAATTGATGAATTATATAAAACTTGCTATTTTGATAATCTAATCAACTACATCATTGTGAACTAAAACATAATGTTACACTTTTGTTTGAATTTAATTTTCTTCTTCCATTATTTTTTTTTTTTTACTAATTTTAATAAATCATCAAAAATATTTTTTTTTAATAATAATTGAAAATTTTGAAATACTCAAGAAACCCTACAGATGTCATTGATTAAACTTTGTTTCCGAGGCTGGTGTTTTAATTATTGAACATAATTTCAGTTTTAATAGTATGTTAGAGGAAATATCATGCATACATTTGGCAGCTATATTTTTCAATTTCTGAGGAGACGATGAAAAAAGAATGAGGCTGCCATTATGATAAAGCTGAAGGAAAAGACATTAAAATATTTCAATGTAACATTAAATATTTGCTTCAAATTAGATAAAATAGACATTTGCATGCCTTGTGAGTTCCAATTAATGAAAATAGCAATGCAGATTACAGAATTAAAACTGCTTTGAATTTCAGCAGTAATTTATTATTTTTGTCGTCTGATTGACTAGACTTTAGCAAAAGTGTCAGCAAATGTATATTTTATATTTATTAATATATTATGTTTTCATGGTTAGTTTACAAATTTATCACAGCTGACATTTGCTTTAGATAATAAAACATTAATAGAAACAAACATAGCAACTTCAGTTAGGAAAATAAAGATAGCCATTTTGTGCATATATGTATGCATATGATGTGTAATAGTTGTGCATAATAGACTTACTTGAGAGGTGAGGTTAGTGAAATACATTTTCTATCAAAATATGCACAGGTTACACAATAAATTGTTTGTTGTCAACTCACCCCAGATGGCCAAATGGCGCTGTGAACACAACCTCGGTTGCAATAGCTCAATGACTCCGTCTACAAAAGTTGGACGCACTAGGTATAAAAATGTGCTGGTAAATACATACTGAAGATGACACCACGAAAACAGACCAATTTTACAGAATACATAGGAGAGAAAGTGTGATATAAATGCAACTGGCACAGCAAGCAACAAAATGAACATGAGAAGATAATGGTATTACACTGCACCAAAACATATAAAGATATATATATATATATATATATATACACACACACATATATATATTATATATATATATAAGCATGCTAATCAAATATATACTATTTGCAATTATACACAAGACAGAACATGAAGAAACTAGCAAACACTGATAATATAATTTTGAAATTATTGCAACTGTACAAAAACCAAAAAAAGCAGATACACACTCTGAAGCAAAGAATTGATACCAACTACATAATATCAACATATGACCCATGCAAGTATCAAACTGAATGATTAATCTGGATCAATGGTCAAGCAAAATTCACTCAAATGAACAGCTGAATTGTTATGAAGCAAAATCTATACAACTACTAAATCATATTACTACATTTATGTTAGCTATTAGGTAGAATTAGTAATGAAGCAGAGGAAATAGGTTCAATTTAGTAAATAGTTACAATCTTACTCCTATTTTACATTACACAACAGGTCCGGTAACAATGTATATAATAAAAGATTGAATCAATAACTACAGGACATAGGAATACTATTCACTTAATGCTAAGCATTATTTGTAATAATGTTATAAGCAAGATTGAACATGCTACAATTAGTAATCATATAGTTTTAATTAATTATCAGTATGCTTAAGTGTTGGTAAGGTATTTGGTTCACTAGCTGATGAATCAAAAGTTTGTATTCACTGCAAACAATTTTCTCAGTGCAGATCACATCCTCATGCCTCAATCACTCACAATAATGAATTTAGATATTTAATCTTCATATAATATTGTCTATAGTAAACTGACTGCGTGAGATTGCAAAGCTAATCTTGTTTCTTATGAGTTTCTGTGATTTGAGGAGACTGGAATATTATTGTGCCTTTGGTAGAATGGTTACTTCACTTTTTTTCCATGTCACAAATGAATTGGATAGTAGATGCACTATTTTATTCACTTTCCTTTTGATTGTTCTCAAAAGTCCATAAAAGACGACCGTATGACCTTATAGCATACGAACAGACATTTTGAAAGTATCTTGCATGTCAGAAAATATTGAGAATATAATAAGATGAAATTAAAGGAGGATACAAATAATCACATGAAAACATTATTGGTTTACTTATCAACGAATGGCAAATGAGAGGCAATAAAAGGTATGCTGAACATTATAATGTAAACATTATAAATGTAATATTATAAATGTAATATTTGTGCAAGTAAATCTCTGAGTGAGCTGAATCCAAGATAGGATCCAAGTCCTTAATAAGCCATTTCACTTAATGTGCACCTGACACCTATAATTTTCAATTTATGGTTAGTGGAGTTAGAGAGGCCCAGTTAAGATGACTTGCTCTTGGCATACTACATGCATTTTACATTCAGTGATTTAATGAGCCAAAAACAGTTACCGGACAATTTCTGTTCATACTAAATGAGAACTTAGAACAATACAAATAAATGAAGAAAATACAGTGAGAGAAAAGTGAGAATGGAACTCATACACTCAAGTAAACATTCAGTCATATAATCACACTATTAAGCATTAGATTTGTTCCATCCATCATGAAAAAATATATTCCTTTCATGCTGCATATTAAGTTAGTTGACATTATATAAATTTCCTTAAAAACTTCTAAGTTGAAATAATTCTTTAGTTTTACTTATGAAATTGCAAACAATTATTTTGTAAGAATGAAGCTTAAATGGTATACTATAAGGTAATAATTAAAACTAACATCCAGAAAAGGAACAGTGTTATAAAAGTAATAAGCTTGTATGTTAACTAGGTGGTTTCTATATTCATTTTGATCTGACAACTTTCATAAGTCTTCCTTTCTAGCATTATTGTTTACAAAAGATGTATGAAAAAGACATGTGATAAAACAGAGGGATATATTAACAAATTGAAAAATGAGGAGAGAAATGATGAAAGTTGAAGACAAATGACATAAACAGCTATAAAGAAAAACAAAGGAACTACCATTAAAGAACAGACAGGTTACTGACTAAAATCTTGATTACAAGGTAGAATCTTACCTCCCATAACTGCCCAATCTTCCTAACTAATTAACAAGTGATATACAACATCATTAAAATCTCATTCATGCATGTGTTATAATTAAACCCAGTTTTCAAATCATTTCAGTGTTAAATCTGCAATGAACCAGGCAATATCTAACATCTGGAGCAATATTCTCCTATGGAGAACAAGCTTTTAATTATTTTAATTTTCATTCTAATGTTATCAGTATAAGTTTGCAATATGTGTAAGCTTCCCTTCCTTACAAATTACACATGCTATCTGTTCAATCTCTATAGTTATCCCACTTCAGATGATGTAAGATTAGAGTGAGGAAGAAGAAGAAAAAGATAACAAGACAAACTGACAACATGATGTGAAAGAGAGAGAAAGAGAGAGAGAGAGAGAGAGAGAGAGACAGAGATAAGAATAGGTAAGAACTTTTAACTTTTGCGTTAACCAAGTGTTAATACTTCTAGCAGGAATAGCAGTGAGTATGCATATATGGTAGAATACCATTCTGAAAGCTTCAGTTCCATCTCTATACAATTTAGGCTTAAAACTTGCAGGTGATGACTTGGTATTTCATTCCAGTAGGGTTAATAGAACAAGTATTAGTAATATATGCAGATTAATTCAAATTGATTATATTCATCCTCTAAAAAAATAAAACTGACCTTGCGCCTACGTAAGACATCAATATTCATAGAAGGAAATGGGATGTGCTGTAGAAAAAAAAGTTCCTGAGATGAGAAACCTTTTTTTTTTTCTTTTTTATTATGGTTGAGAAAGGCATGGATGCTACAACATTCTATGAAACTTCCCCTAAAAATGTAAGGTAATGTTACTAATCAGAAAAGAAATATATATTTCCAGAGGAAACAGAGGGATTATTGTGTAGGTGATGAATAGATGAGTGGATAGATAATTAGATAGAAAGATATTTTAAATATACAGATAATATCAGCAAAAATTACTGCAAAAAGGAAATTTGAGATTAAGAAAGGTTCTATTCATTACGTTTTTAATATAGAATTTTAAAGATTAAAGCATTCTGGTCACTCCTTTTTGAAGAAATATAGATATAAATGTTTCCATTACCATTAATGCTACTATATACTTTTTAAAAATTTTATTGCTTTATTCTTTTTTTCTTACTGCATATACAATATTTATAAATATTTTGATTTCTTAAGAGTTTTTCCTAATGCCAACAACAAGCCTATGGATTAAAATATTTCATATTTTCTTTCAGACTGATTGACTGCAATACATAAAATCACATTTCCACCAAAATTATTTTACAAGACATAATCAAACTTTTCTGACACTTGCCATTAAGCATGTTTTTATGTGCAGTATTTGTCCTTTTTTGACTGTAAGTATTGCTCTTAGTAACTACCATTGAATGGGGAATAGAGATAACTGTATGTGGAAGCAGTCCAGATTTATTTTGAGCAAATTCTGATCTGTAGCAGGAGGAAAATATAAGCAGCTTGGAAATTATAAAAAGATGTTATTCTATTTTAATTTTTCTCATCAATTTTATATAGTAATTTGTGAAAAAATTGCAATTGGTTATGATTCCATCAGGTCAATTGCTAATTCACTGCATTTCTAAGAGTGAGAATAACAATAGTGCCATTAACTCACTACAGAACAAATATTGCAAAGGATTTCATTTGGAAAGCATCGGTTGTCATGATAATTTATATCTTCATTAAGATGTTCACTTAACCCAGTTCTAGGTATAGTTTTAGGGAGGCAGACCCACATATCATTCTCAATTAATTTGTTATACACAATTTAGTTATGGTTATAGACAATGTTGAAACATCTTGTTCATAATAAGTGGATCAGAAAAATGAAAGGCACCCACCACACATTTTCTAGACACATGAGGTGCATTTAGTTTGTTGCAATTACTTCAAAATTACAGCATTTATAAAATTCATGTACCACCACAATTTCTTTTGCATATCTCTAAATGTATGCACAGCCTACTTTGAGAATCCCTGAGCTAATCAATACCAGCAAAACAGGTCTTGTTGCAAACTTAACAGTCTGGTATTCAGTTTCAATGAATAAATCATTATCTTTTATTTACCATAATTACATCATTTTTATCCAAATATTAGTTCTAATTTCTTACTAATATACAAATGTAAATTCTCATCAAGCCTTAGCACTACAAACATCAGTAATAACAAAGGTGTTGGCAAGTAATGGCTAATGCTATAACAACCTTTGTTCTCTATGTAAATAAACATGTTTTACTAATATAAGATTGTACAGATTTTTGCAGCTGTTTTAATGAACAAGAGACTTAGGATTTTATATTATTTCAAATTCTATTTATATAAAATTTTGGAGAAACTCATTAAAATTCTCAATAGTCTTCAAATGAATATAAAATTCAATAATGTCCATGTCAAGACATAATTTCATAACTGTTTGTTTTAATATTAAAAATCAGTAGAGTATTATTGTTTACTCTCTTCTTCAACCCAGACATAATATCATCTCTTAGAAGATGGACAGCCAGTACTGATTTAATATAAAATAATTAAATAATGGACTTTCAAGCTATAACAGAAGTTCTATAAAATAACAGCCAAATTTCCTTCAAAATATACTCTGTTATCTTAATAATGGATGCATTAGGTAAATGTAGTCATGGGCACACTATGCCTGTAGGAATAAAAAAAAAATGGGACAATCATAGTTGGAATAGTTTGAATACCTGCTTGATCAGGTCAACTTTCAGGATAAGCAATAGTAACAATGAAATTTTAGGAAATTGCAGCTCCATTTTAACATTTCAATTATCAAATAAGAAGAGGTCAAAATTTAACTCAAAAGAATTAAACCAATTTACTCTGCTTCAGTCTTCTACATCACCTGAATAATATAAATTCATTTACACTTCTGACTTAAGAACATATTTTATATCAGGAATCTCTCCACATCTCCAATTATGTGATATTTTCATTAATGCTGACCCCTTTCAGTGCTAGTAATGCTGAATGTGTACAAATGATTACATAGTTAAAAAATAATTAATTAACAGAATAAATTATCTATCCACAGAAATATGAAAAATGAAATATGGAAAATGTTTTAAGAACTCAAGCATCAAACATTTTATTCATACATTTAACGGGAGAAAAATAAATGTGGGGAAGAAAATTGTTGGCTGAAACCATTTTTGTTGATAAAAGGTGAAAAATATTATCATTCTTGATAATCTACAATATATATTCACAAATGAGGAATATTCCCCAAAATTGAAATAAAATATAATTAGAAGTGTTTAATTATTTACAGCATAATCCAAGATTGAGCTAAATAAATATGTTAAATTATAAAGAATCTGAGGAGAAATGAGGCAAAATAGCTGTGGTATTCAAAATCCATGAAATAATAATTAGCAGATTCACATTGCACATAATGGAACAAGAAAATGGGTTATTTTGACCAGTATAGATGCTACTAGGTTAGAGAAACACAGATAGATTATCAAAAAGACTGCTTTACTCAAGACCAAAAGCAAACTTCTGAAGTGCATGAGAACTGAACAAAGTTTAAAAAAATGAAAATGAAATAAACTAAAACAATAAAATCTCTAAAATAAAGGGATAATGCAAAATAAGAGACAACTTAAAAGGGGATTCTGGGAGGAAGCAGTGTGCTTAGTGATTTAAAAACAGATCTACATAATGCAAACATTTAAGGAGAAATACAAGCACAAGTAAAATGACGTCTACTAAAGGATAACATATCACATGCATAAGGCATGCCCCCATCTTGAAGAAGTATCAGTTATGATATGATCTTGCATAGTCAGATATGATTTTGGGACTGATACAGAAGATAAAATATAATAGTAATACAGCAACGATGTGCTTTACTCTCTACTTTGGATCAGCTTTCAGATAAATCGTACTTTTTTAAGGGAATTTCTTTTTTTCAAAATTACACCCTTTCTTTCTTCTCTTATCTCAGTTACTCTATTGTTATGAGTTTTGGTTTTATCACAGAATATTGCTAAAATGAGATTATTAGTATTAAGATTATGCATGTGCATGTATGTGTGCGTATATATGTATATATACACAAAAGTATTTCTGTGTATCTCTCTCTTTCTCTTTCTCTCTCTCTATCTATCTATCTATCTCTCCCTGTAGTTATATATCATCTTCATCACTTTACATCCTTTTCCCATGCTAACATAGGTTAAATAGGTCTGCCACAGAGTCAAACGCAGTATGACTGATCAAACCATTCATGAGGTTCAACAGCTTGAGATCAGACAACACAGACACTATCTACATTTTTTCATCCAACCAGTGCAGTCATCTCCCTTAGACACTATGGCAGATTCAATTCATCTACTTCCTTTGTTTATGCATGCATGCTGACATTATACAACTAAATGCAGTATGGGATTAGCACTTTTCTTTGTATCCTTCGCATATCCACTGTATTCAGTGCACGTGGCATGCTATAATGCAATATTACACTCTACAAACATCTGTCATAAAACCTGCCCTTCATTTAGAGAGAGAATTCTTTTGTTATCAACTGAATTAATTGTCACTTGAACTTTTTCCACTCCATCCTAACTCTGGACAATATACTTTCACAACACCCGCTTTCTCTGCTGATAAGGTCACCTATGTAAGATAACAACTATTACCAGTGAACCCTCTAGGCTGTTGAAAAATTGCAATACATAAGAGAATTTAGCTAAATTCTAATTTTATTTTTTTTTTTTTATCTTGCTTTAACATTCAATGTCATAAATTCTATGATACTGTTTTACAAATGTTTTTTTCTTACAGGAGTGATGCAATAATTTATTGTTTATATGATAGAGAATTCTTGAAGAATGAGTAAAACTATATTATTCACAATCTGTACCTAAAAATGGTTTGAACGTCTATTTTTTAATTGTTACTTTAGTATTAGAGTAGTGTGTTTTGTTATATAAAACAATTTGGTTAGAGAATTAGAGGCAGAATATTAAGTTAGTAGGAGTATAGTGTTTAATATTAATGAGTAGTGAAATATTTATTAATCCTATATGTCAGGAGGATCCAACATAGGTAAAAGTGACTGGTCAATGTGAATTTCAAACAACACAGAAGTTAATCAGTAAATAGAAAATAAAATCACTTTTGGTGAATAGCTAAACAAATGAAATGCATAATCAGAGTTCTTATCAGATATAATGAAAGACTACACAAATTTTTGATTGGCTAAAAGAAATTTGATCGAAAATGTTTTCATGGGATACACTGGATAACTATGTTGAGACTAGAAAATTTGCTCAATAAATCTTTTGGTTGATTAGAATAAATTATCATAATAGTGTTTACTCTCATCACAGATGTATAACCAAAGCTCTGATTTAATAATTAGAAGGGATAACTAGGGTGGTTTTAATTACACAGAAAGAAAAGCTCAGTGTTTTGACTGGTCAAAGAGAATGCTGCAAAAGCTGTTCATTTAACAACAGTGAACAGCTGGAACAGTTTTTGATAAATTCGATGAATATCTTGAGAAGTATTTTGACTGATTATTGTGAAAAATTAAAGCAGTGCTCATATATATATATGCTACAAGAAATAACTAGCACAGTGTTTGCTGTGAATAACATAAATACTTGAAGCTGTATTTGCTTAGTTACAATGAGTAGCTATATCTTTGATTGGTTTAAGTGAACAACAGAATCAACACTGATTGGTTACAATATACAACAGTAGTAATAACATTATCTAGTCATAGTTAACCAAAGCAAAAGTATGTGTTGGTTATGAGGAACTAAAATAGCTATATTAGTAGTAGTAGTAGACTACATTAATATTGATTATTTTTACAATCAACAACATATACAATGTTGATTGGATACATGTGAATTACAAAAGCAATATTCTTTGGTTTTAGTGAAAAAGCTAGACTGGTTACAGAGTGAACTACTTCTAACACAACAGAGCAACAGCGGTGAGATAAAAAGACAAAAATAAAAAGAACACATGTAAATTTTATTTTAACTATCGTTAAAATTTTCATGATAAAATTATATCAAAGTACAACTTAAAGATATTAATAAAAAATGTTTAATATGTAGTAAACGTTACTTATTACATATTTCTGTCAAAAGCTTAACTTATAGTAAACCTAATATTGAATTACAGTTAAGTAGATAATTCTAGAATCAAAACATTATCCAAATTTTTATACACCCATTCTAAACGTCTTTAAAATTGTGTGTGTGTGTGTGTGTGTTTGTGTGTGCGCGCGTGTGTGTATATATAGAAGAGAGAAGGGGTATTTCTATGAGATTCTAATTGAAATGGCAATTAGACCTATTTACTATTCCTTTTGACATGGCTTAGCCAGAGAAGGCATGGCAGGATTCATGTTTTTTTTACAGGGCTTCCCACTCTGGTGGAAGAAAGGGAGGAAGTTACCTTCAGACTAGAGACGTGGCCAGAAAGCTTTGTAATACAGTATACTCCACTAAAAGCACTGAAGGGCTACGTGGTAATTAAACCAGGTAATAGATAAGACTGCCATTCAAGAACAGGAAGAGTCATAGGTATTAAAATATTTTTTATTAAGTTACATATAAGTTTCTGATATAGCAGGAATTAGCAAATCCTATATTAAAATCTAATCACACTAAAAACGTCCGTCAATCCACATTTTACAGATGCCTGCTTGCAGATGGAGCTGCTTTGGGGTTTATCCAGAGTATTTCTTTCAATCTTTCCCCAATGAAGCTTACCACACCTGGACACTCCTGGAGAGCAAAACTGTTTACAACTGATGACATACAATAAATTTTAGAAAATTCTGATGAAGTCAACAGGAAGTTGATTGAAACATATCTAGAAAACGACTTGCCAGTTGAAGATAAAAGATTTCCAAGCTGTGATAATAATACACATCCAATAAGGGGACATGGTTCACAAGCTAGAGTCATAGTAGCTAATGTAGTAATGAAACAAATCTTGAATTAAATTTTGAATTGGAAGCAGCTCCAATTATGTATTACATGGTCGTACATACATAGAGTATATGTTTTACTTATATGCCAACTTGCAGCAGGATAGTTTCTTGGGAAAGCTTGATCTTGGAGGGGGTATTCCCTGGGATAGTATCCTGCAGCAAACTGGTGCATAGACAAAACACATACACTATATATGTGTGACATATAATTTTTGAAATATCTAATTAATTAATACTACTCATGCAGTGAGAAGTAAACATTTAGCACAAATATTAATTTAATTTTCTCTTAACAAATATGAATGACAACTATGGATATGTTTCAGTTTTACTGGACCTCCTCAACAAAACGTATCCTTCTCTGTAGTTGCTAGATTAGTGTTAAGAGAATCCCAATAATGTACACAAGTTGGTGTTAAACATTATCATGATGACTGAGGGAAATTACTTAGAGAAGCCTATTGAATGTCATGTAACAATCAAGTTAAGATTATCATACTTATTGTGGGAAGAAAGCAGCATCTGAACCAGATGAACTATGAATCACTTAATAAAACAAGAAACTCACAATTTAGCCACAATGGAAAAGAGAAAATAATAAAGTCAGAACTAATTTATTTTATCTTTTGAGGTAAATGGACAGCGATACATACAAACATGAACACACACACATACTATATGTGTATGTATATATGTGTGCGTGTGTGTATTATATATATAATCATCATCATCATTTAACGTCCATTCTCCACACTAGCATGGGTTGGACGGTTTGACTAGGGCTGGTAAGCTGGAAGGCTGCACCAGAATCCAATCTGATTTGGCATAGTTTTCTATAGCTGGATGCCCTTCTTAACACTAACCATGCTGAGAGTGTAATAGGTGCTTCTATGCGCCACCGGTATGAGTACCATTTGCATGACACCAGTATCTGCCACATCTGTGATTTTGCAAGGCTTGATGGGTCTTTTCAAGCATGATATAATGCCAAAGGTCTCAGTCACTGCCTCTGTGAGGCCCAACACTTGAAAGGAGCTCAGCCACTTTGTCTCCCTGGGGCCTAATGCACGAAAGGAACTCAGCCAATTTCCCTCCGTGAAGCCCAACACTCGAAAGGTGCGCTTTATATGCCACTTGCATAGGTGCCAGTTACATGACACCAGCATCAGCCATGACTATGATTTCACTTGGCTTGATGGGTCTTCTCAAGCACAGCATATCGCCAAAAGTTCTCTGTCACAAGTTATTGCCTCTGTGAGGCAAAAAGTTTCAAGATCATACTTCACCACTTTGTCCCATATCCTCTTGGGTCTACCTCTACAGTTAGAGATCAGCACGCCTTTACACAGTTGTCCTCATCCATACACATCACATGAACATACCAGCATAGTCATCTCTCTAGTACACCATATTCGATGCTCCTTATGCCTAACTTTTCTCTCAAGATGCTTACACTGTTGAACATGCATACTGACATTACACACCCAGCGAAGCATGCTGGCTTCATTTCTTTCAAGCCAATGCATGTTCTTGGCTGCCATGTAGCATATCTGTTCACACACAGGCATCACACAATCTGCCTTTCATTTTAAGAGATAGGCCCTTGTTGCTAGCAAAGGACGAGCTCTCTGAACTTTGACCAGCCTAATCTTATTCTCACAGCTATTCTCTTGGGGCATCCACCTCCACAACTAACTTGGTCACCTAGATAGCAGAAGCTATCTACTAACTCTAGCTTATCCTCCTGGCAGTTGATGCATATTTTCAGTGCTTATTGTACCTGTGCATCTTCCACATACAAAAGCTAATTTCTCAGTTAAGCTTCCTCTGATATTGCTGCACTTTTCTATTCTATGGTATACACCCCACTCCTCACTGAGTGGTAAGAACTTAGCTAAATACTTCTTTAATATACTGGACTCCAACTTCCCTCGTCAACATAAATATTACTCTATCTTTAATAGATCCACCATGAAGCTATCCTATTCCACTCCACACAACTTCGAGTTTATCATAGCAGCCTCTAATAAGCAAAAGCTTTCTCTCTACTATCAAAGCTCACACTGTAACAACTCTAAACACACGAGCGCCCAGCATGTACACAGCTACAGCATTGAACCCTATACGTTAAACCACAACCATAACCCAACCCATCCTACTAACACTACTCAGAATACTACCACAACTTCCATCACCCTTACAGATAGAATAATTAACAACAACGATTGCAATAATAGCAATAATAGTAATAATAATACTAATAATACTAATAACTTAGACCTTTCTAACCTCTCCTCTGACAGTATTACCTTCTCCATTCCTGAAAATAATCTCCAAAATACACCCACTTGTAACTGTCGTCCTGGGTCCATCTACCCTCTACAAACCCACTGTAGAAGATTTAATGTAATTTATAAATGCACCATCCTCAATACATTACACAATTCTACAGCTATATATA
>NC_068981.1:150658670-150678539 GCF_001194135.2 Octopus bimaculoides
ATATATATATATATATATATATATATATATAGGATCAACCATAAATTTTAAACAGTGATATGCAGCTCATCTTAGTTCTTTTAGATATGAGAAACAGTAAATCCACAACGCTCGCCAGTCACATACATCATCTCAAAAATAGAAATATTTCTGAAACTTTTTTCTCTCTTTCTTCCTTTCATTTTCTATTCCTGTTTTAAATTTGACCTATCTCTTCTTTCTCATCATACACATCTCTCCTCCTCACATATATCCACAAATACTACCAAAACATTGAAAGTTTCGATGCCAAAGAGTAATTTGGGATGAAGAAATAAAATTCAATTACAATATTAATAATTAAAGAGGCTTACTAAGTCTATTATATTGTTAAATTAATGCACACATAACAGTGCCATACAGTACAAAAAGTACAATACAATAGGGTATGTAATGTACAGCAGATCTCTATGTGATATCAATGCAGGAAATCAGGTCATATTAATTTAGGACATGATGAAATGCATCACAAATTAGTTTCTCATAACTACAACTTGTTTTTAATTATATTTAGTAATTAAAATTCCACTTAACCATAACATAAGACTAATGACAGACAGATTCTGGGTATAATTTTCTTTTAAAAGACAAGATTAATAATTAGGCATAGATGGATGGTTAAGAAGTATGCTTCACAACCATGTAGTTTAGAGTGCAGTTCCAATGTGTGGAAAGTTAGCAAGTCCATTAATAGATTCAGTATATAGCCCAGGACAACAATGAAGGTAAATGAGTATCTCCTTGCAACATGCCTGATAGGCTGTTAAACTATTTGCTGTTGTCACCTGTGGTCACCATCTTGTTTCTTGTGCCTCAATACAGGGTTTCTTTGACCCAGAGTAAGTTGAGAGGTACAACTGTACACCACAAGTATTTTCATCATCATGTAAGTACCTTGAGAGAAAAGTTGGACCTAAGAAGCATCAGATGTGGTGTGCAAGAGAGATGACTGCGCTGGTATGGTCATGTGGTGAGAATGGATGAGGATAGCTGTGTGAAAAAGTGCCACACCCTAGTGGCTGAGGGAACCTGTGGAAGAGGTAGACCCAGGAAGACCTGGGATGAGGTGATGAAGCACGACCTTCAAATATTAGGCCTCACCGAGGCAATGACTAGTGACCGAGACCTTTGGAAATATGCTGTGCTTGAGAAGACACGGCAAGCCAAATGAGACCATAACCCATGGCCTATGCCAGGGGTGTAAACAGCCTACTTATGTGTACCTTTCTTTCATTGGACACTAAACTCTGCTTGCGAAGACGTGTTGAGGCAAGTGAAATTGAAATTAAAATCAAATTCGATGACAGCACCACACGACTGGCATCTGTGCGAGTGGAGCACTAAGAGCACCATCCGAGCGTGATCGTTGCCAGAGCAGCTGACTGGCTTCAACACCGGTGGCACGTAAAAAGCACCATTTGAACATGATCATTACCAGCGTCGCCTTACTGGCACTTGTGCCAGTGACATGTGAAAAATATTTGAGCGAGGTCGTTGCCAGTGCCGCTGGACTGGCTCTTGTGCAGATGGCACATAAAAAATACCATTTGAGTGTGGCCGTTGCCAGTACCGCCTGACTGGCCCTTGTGCCAGTGGCATGTAAAAACACCCACTACACTCTCAGAGTGGTTGGCATTAGGAAGGGCATCCAGCTGTAGAAACTCTGCCAGATCAGATTGGAGCCTGGTGCAGCCGTCTGGTTCGCCAGTCCTCAGTCAAATCATCCAACCCATGCCAGCATGGAAAGCGGACATTAAACAATGATGATGATGATGATGATGATGATGATGTCTCTGTGCACTGAATAAGAAAGAAGTGTTTTTGAAATGGATAAAACAGCACCACTGTCAGGTTACTATTTTTCATCTCAATGATCTTAACTCTTTAGCATTCTGATTACTCTGTTCAATGTAATATTCATTTATTCAGACTACCTTATAGATGTGAGATTTTGATGTGATGGTATATTTTTACAATGACATTGTAAACTAGGTGTGAGAAACTGGATTGAGCCAGTATGAACATAAAATAGGTAAAATATAAGAGTCAGATAAGGCCAGTTTAAATGCTAATGGGTTAAGGTCAATATCTAAGATACAATGCTCCTTATTGCACAAAAGCTGTTTTGATTTTTCTCCAAGTTCGGGTTGATTGCATCCCACTGATTCAGTATTATACAGCTGTACATCTTTATTTACAATGATACATCTCTGACTTATGCCACAGTTTTGGCACACTGCCAGATTTAGGCATTGGGAAGATGCTAGAGAGGGATTACAAGTCAACTTTGTTGTTTTACATCTGTACAATGTCTAGCATTATGTCATCAAATTCACAACACAGGCCTCTCTCTCATTTTATATATGTACACACACATTTGGCTCCAGCACAGTTTCCAAATGTTATTTATAAAGCATTAATCAACCAATTGTAATGGTAGAAAACTTGCTCAAGGTATTTCAAAGGGATTGAGTTCAGAAGCATGTGTAAAATTAGCTGCATAAGCCATGCCAGCAACTTTATAAATAAAAATTAGAACACCCCAGCTTGTAAATATTCTATAACAATGCTTTTCCAATATACATAGATTATAAACCAATGGTTGTTCAGTAAAGCATTATGTATATAATGCTATACATATACAAGAAAATATTGTGTGTGTGTGTGTGTGTGTGTGTGTGTGTGTGTGTACACACATACAGAGAGAGAGAAACATGGGCCTCCATCCAGTCAGATTCTGTCAAAGTGTCCAATTCATACCAGCATAGAAAATGGGGACAAATTGATAATGATGATGATACATTATGACGGAAGATAACTGAATACCAACTATGATCATCACTTGTTAATGAGCTTCAAAGTGAAGATAACATTTTAGCCCAGCCAATAATCTGCAGCTTTTGCCATAGCTATAGTATAAACGACTAGTCTCACTTTAATGCAATGCAGAATCATGACATTTGGCATTATACAAGTAATGTTCAATATATTATATATATATATATAGTTTGATTGTTCAAGAGTTCAGTATATAATTTATTTTGTATAGCAATGAATTCAGATACGATCCAGTACATATACTATATTTACAAGAAAGGTCAAAATTGAGAGTGTGAAAATAATATAAAATAATTTAAGACATATTACTGATTTTAGATACTAAAAGTAGGGATTACATTATATTTGGAATTACATTGTACTTGAATAAATATGTCATGTCTAGATTTAGTATGAGAGTTATCTAAATGTATGACAGATTTGTTCTAAGAATATCTAGGAATACCACCACTCAGCGAGTGGGTGGGTGGATAGATTGATGTATGGATGGATGGGTGGATGGATGGATGGATGGATAGTATGTATGCTTAAGAGTAGGTGTTGTTCTTGCTGTTGTTTAGCTCCATGTTGTCTCTGATTGAGGCAACCGAAGATTAAAGACATTGGACAATGTGATCCTATACACCATGTCTTTGGAAAAGATGAGACTGTCAAAACTATGTACAGCTGTGAAAGTATTCAGGCTGTTGTTTAACTTCAGGTCAGTATTGATCAAGACCATCTTGTCTTTTTGTATATCTACAATTACACAGTTGTATGTATCCTTCCAGGTTTTTAAACTTGTCAAGAGTAATTTGGTTACTCTTTCTAGCCTGTCAAATGACTGCATAGAAGCTCCCTCATTAGCTTTTCCTTAAAAGTGCAAGTATGCATGGGTGTACAAATGCTACTGCACTATTTAGATGTTTCTTACTATGTATGTTTATGAAATGTATGCATGGACATGATTACATAGAATGATTATTATCCATTTATTATATAATTGTGTAGGAGGATATAATTGTGTATATATGTGAGCTTGTGTTTATGAGTACAAAGGTATATGTAAGACTGTGTATGAGCATGTACATATACTTGTACATATTTGTGAGAGCATACATTCATGTGTTGTATATTAGTATATGTGTCAGAAGAGGCAGCTATTGTGTGGGTGTGAATACAAGCAATCTCCTTGTCAGACACTTTAACATTACAAGCAACAAAACCACAACTTGAAGAAAATGTCAACATAGTTCTAGAGTCTAAACAGTCCAAATAAATGCTATTTCTAGCATGGTTCTTAATTTGATCCAAAAATCAATAGCTAAATATTTCTCAACATCAGTATGATATTTAGTTGTTTAGTTGATTTAACGATCTTGGCTAAAACACTGGATTTGCCCACACAGGAAAAAATATTGATTGCAAGCACAGACACAAGGATTCAAATTTTGGGAGGAAAGCACAATCGATTAAGATCAGCCCCATTTCCACAGAAGAGTTTTGTTTTATCAACCCAAGATGATGAAAGACAAAGTTAACCTTTACACAGTTCAGACTCACCATATAAAGGGCTGTAACTTTTACACAAAACATTTTGTTTGATGTTCAACCAATATTTGTCAATCTCAGAAATAATATTGATTTCTTACATTAGCACAAGCCCATAAATGTGATAGATGGGGGTGGCTATAGTTGACTGAATGAATCCTGCTATTTGACTGATATTTATTTTATCAAACTCTGATGGGTGAAATGTGAAGTTAGCTTGGGCCAGATTCAAACTGCTAGCATAGTAAATATTGCCAAACATTTGGTCTTGTATGCTACCATTTCTGTAAAGCCACTTGTCAAGCCATACATTTCACTGATGTTAGATTCCAGTTGCAGGAGGCAGAGACTAAGAACTGCGAAAAGACTAATTTGGCACATCGCATGGAATAGGGAAATAAGTTAAGTTTGATAAGAGACAAATTATAAGAGCATGGAAGTACACCTGTCATGTGTGTGTGTGTATGTGCGTGTTTGTGTGTACAAATAGATATACGACTGCTACTGTTAAGTTCAGAGCAATATGAAGATTATCAGAGTATTGTCTACTTCGAGTATAGAATCTACTATTTCTAACATATCATAATCATCATCATCATCATTTAGCAACTGTTTTCCATGCTAGCAGCGGGTAAGACAGAGAGCTGCACCAGGATCCAGTCTGTTTTGGCTTGGTTTCTATGGCTGGATGTCCTTCCTAATGCCAACTACTCCACAGAATGTACCGGGTTGTCTTCTACATGTCACTAGCATGAGTGCCTTTTACATGTCACAGGCACTGACCATGAACACGATTTCACTTAGTTTGGTGTGTCTACTCAAGCACAACGAATCACCAGAAGTCTCAGCCACTTGTCATCATGTCCATGAGACTCAACATCTAAAGATCACATTTTGCCACTTCATCCCGTGTCTTCCTGGGTCTATCAAGCTACAGTAATTAAAATATATAACCAGGGATACTTTACAGCTCCTTTAAACAGCAATGATTTAGCATTAATTTATAAGCAAAAGGCACAAAATATCTGGAGTCAATCAATAAGGGCTGGGATCAAAGTCCATTATACAATTCTCTAACTGAGTTATTGGTAATTGTCAGCAAAGCCACAGCTAGTCAAGTAGTTCCTATCCTGCACACTATCATTCACACTGTACTGTGTACATGGCCAAGACAGTTGACCCTCACTAACTGAGTCCAACAAACTGTAAGCAGACATGATGAAGATGTAAAACCAATCATGGGAAGCAATCAGAATGACATTAACTTTGTAACACTGCAATACAATCCTACAGTACAGTACATACAGTACACTAGTGGATGGGTTAAAGATATCACTCAGCCTTTTAAGACTCAAAGACAATATAAGGTCGAACTTCAGTCAATCATGACACATCTCAATAATGATGTTGGTTCAAAAATAAATAATAATGATTTATATGCATATATATATATATATATATATATATATATATATACATACATACAGACACATACATACACACATCATCATCAACATTTAACATCCGCTTTCTATGCTGGTTTGGGTTGGACAGCTGTTGTGGCATGGTTTCTATGTTTGGATGCCCTTCCTAACACCAACCACTTTACAGTGCGCACGCACACACACACACACACACACACACACACACACATAATCATCATTTTCATTTGGTGTCTGTTTTCCCTACTGACAAGGGTTAGATGGTTAAAAAGGAGCTGGTAAACCAGAGAACTGCACCAAGCTCTGTCTACTTTGGGAAGGTTTCTATGGTTGGGTGCCCTTCCTAATGGCAACCACTTTACAATATGTATTGGGTGTTTTTTTTACATGATACCAGCACCTGTGGGGTCACCAAGTAAGTTATAAGACAAAGACCACTCTTTGTAAACATACACACATCATTATTATTCTAGTTGTTTTGTGCAGTAATTAAATAATCAGATTATTCAGTGTTTCAGAAAGTCCATCTGCTGTTGGCCAACATGCTACTCTAATTTCACCAAGCTCCGGTTCTGCACACAAAACCCAAAGGAATTTATCTGACACATCAAGTGATATATGTAGCTTCTCACCACACAGTGGAATAACTATTCTTGTTTGCTAATAAACTTGCACAAAACATTGATATACAGATTATCAACCAGGAAATTTTCAATCAATGAGAGAACATAGTTGCACAGATGTGTTGGAAAGGCACTGGATATTTAGGATTAAAAGTTCAAATTTCCATCTCTTGATAATACATTGGGAGATAATACCAGCTTCAAAGTAAGCTACATAGTTACTACAAAGTAATTTATAAATTTTGTTGGGATACAATGCAAATCTCTTCCATGCATTTATCCATTGCCCAGTAATCACCTGCCTATGAGCTAACATTGAACAATCCCCGTGCCTTCTTGTAGATAAGCATATCCAATAAGACCAGTAGTCAAGTCACAGGTGATTCCAGGTGCATTTAGGAAGCTTAATTCGTCGTAGAGACTGGGTGACATAGTTGTAGTAAAAGTAGTGGTTACAAAATGTAGAAGAGGTCAGGTTGTTGACCTAATTCATTACAAGGATTATAACACACAGATTACATTTGCAATCATGGCAAAAACGTTTTAATAACTATGTAGGAAAAGGAAGGTGGGATGGATAAAGGGGAGAGGTTAAGCTTCAATAAAACTTGCTTCAACTTGAAGAGAGAGAGAGAGAGAGAGAGAGAGAGACATCTTTGGAGAATTTTATGAAATGTGACATTGTCAAGTATGGGGTGGGTGAATAATTTGACTTCCAATCTACAATATATGTAGTGTAAATTGAATGGGTGGGGAGTGAGCTTATGTTTTGATCTGTCTTAAAGTTTGTCAAGGTTCCAGAGTTCTCAGACCTTTTTCAATGCCTGCATGTTTTTGTTTATTTTTCTTTTTTTATATATATTCTATTAAGTTGCACACCCTTATACATAATTTATATTTTATAAATTTAAATTTTAAATATTCACTATCAGCAATTAATTTTGTATTTGTTTGTTCATTTGGAATTGTGAGAACAAAGATTATTATTATTATTATTATTATCGTTGTTGTTGTTATTATTATTATAATTTATTAAGGTTTGCTCTACAGTCAGGTTAGTTTTGTTTCAAATTTTCAACTGATAAGTGTCAAAAATAGAATATCTTAAAGTAGATTAAAGTGATTTTTTAAAGATTTTGTTCCTATTATTATTATTATTATTATTATTATTATTATTATTATCATTATTATTATTATTATTATTATTGTTGTTATAATTTTTATTTCCTAAAATTTCTTCTGCTAAAAAAAAAAAAGAAGAAGCTGTTGGGTGAATAGAGAAACTCAGTTTCCGATAACAAAGTACCTGAATGACACTCGTCAACTGTCCCAGTTTCATTTTGAGCAATGCAATTTCATCCATAACTTGTGAGAATGTATCAGCATCAATGAGCACTACCTCTTTGCCATCAACAACAAATGATGTCACCTCAGAGTTAGCAGGCAGACACAGAAGTGATCCAGCTGTGCTTGAACTGTCACCTTCCCTGTAAACAGAAATGCAACAATTGTTAGAGTTAACAGCCAATAATACAAGACAATAAAAGACAATTTTACATCTAAAATCCAAAGTAACATATCATTTCCATATTGATTTCAACTATTATCACGTCTCTTTTATGCTTTTAATTTCTATATGAATCATAAGCCAACAATGCAGTCTCCTAACTTACTAGATGAAGCAACCAAATTTCCCTCAAAGCACACAAAAAGGCTGACTGGCCATAGCTGATGTCTTTAACCACAAGTAGACTGATTTGATCAGACATGACATGAGGATAAACAACAACTACAGCAGCCAATGTTTGGAGTTAAAAAGAGAAGTTTTTATGACCTAATTTGTCTAGTTCTAAGTTAATATTATTCGAGGGGCACAACTCATCATAGTAAGCCATATAACTGACATACATGTCACATTCACTTTTAATGTATTCATATATATGTGGTAGAATCAAACTGATTTTTTTTTTTTGAGAGAGAGAGAGAGAGAGAGACCATTCAGCAGTTTAACCCTTTAAATAACAACCCACCTGAGAACACCCCTGGTTCTATGATACAAGATTCTTTTAAAGTGATCCAAGTACAAAACTTCCATCAAAATTTCATGTTGATACATATTCCATGTACTAGTGTGATGACAGTTATTTTACTAAATTTTTCATTATTTCCAGTGTTAATTAAAACAAAGACAGTGCACTGCCTTGGTAATATGGTACCAAGTAATAAAGATGTTACTGCTGCAAGAATGACGTGAACTTCAGCGCACTTTGTCTGTTAGACCAGACACCTCTGTATGAGTTAAACATACGAGGGGAAGTCAAAAATTATCCGCACTTTCACTATAATATATCTTTACTACTGTCACACTGCCTTCTGTGCATGCATGATTATAGTTGGTACTATTGTGGTGACGTGATCAAAGTTTGAGCCTGATCACGCCATTTTTCTTTCAGGCTTTACAGAGTAAGCATGGCCGCTCCAATAGCAATGTGCACCAGAGAAGAACAAAGAGCAGTAATGGTGAACCGGTTCGCTATTACTATCTCTCAAGCTTGCTGAATCTTCTGGCGTCCTGCTCCATCTTCTTGCATCATGCTTGTCCAGCCACTCTTAAACTTCTCGATCCACTCATACACACTATTATGTGATAGAGCGCTGTCCCAGTATTGTGCCAAAAGCCTCCGATTAATTTTTAGCACTTGACACACCTTTCGATCAAAGAAATCGGATCACTACTCTTTGTTCTTTGGTGCACATTACAATGTAAGCATGGCTGCTTCACTAGCAAAGCCAGAAAGAAAAATGGCACAATCAGTTTCAAACTTCGATCATGTGATCACAATAGTACCAACTATAAGCATGCATACACAGAACACCTCATATGGTATTGACAAAAGTTTTTTAAATTAGGATTATTAACCTTTTAGCATTCACATTATTTTGTCATAGGCAATGCTTATTGATTGACATTCTTTTGAATTAACGATTCATTATTTTGCGGCTTTGAGATTTTGATGAGTTAACTCAATGTTTAGAACAATATTGACCAGTTTCAACATAGAACAAGTAGAATATTTTGGTTGGATATGGCCAGTTTAAATGCTAAAGGATTAAGAGTAATACACTAAAACCACTTGTCAATTCTCTACAAGAATGGTAAGGAATACATAATGCCTTATTCAACACACACAACAGTAATATTGTCAGTAACAGTGGTACATTAACTTGTTAACTGCCATGGCCTGTTACTGGAACTTATCAGTGATGCCACATATTTCATGCGATTATACTACATACTGTTTAATTACAATGAAATATAATTATTTTGTATTTTCATAATATTTCATAATTAAACTCTAATATTTAGCACTCATACTATTTAAATATCATTGAAGCCAAGTCAATACAAAATAAAATATTTTCTAAAATTATGAAAATGTACCACTGGTGGTGCATATGGTGGTTGTGTGAAGCTTGTGATGAACTAACAGTGGTACATGTGGCAGTTAACATGTTATGTAATAATACTTTTACTGATAGTCCTATGCCTTATCTAATCAGGGACTCTAGAGCTTTTCAGTAACTGTAGCAGGATGAAAAGAGATTAAGCATCCCACTTGTCTTCAAATATGTGCACTGATTGTGAGCAAACATCACCGTTTATACAAATAGTGTCATTTATTTCTATTCCTTAGACTAAGAAAAATATTACCTTGCTTGAAAATATGTGAGGATTGGTGAAACGGAAAAACATCTGACTGTAGCAAAATAGGACTCAGCAACAGTTTTCTTGGACACATACAAGTCAGAAAAAGTTTATGATGATGATGGTGAAGAGAAGTGATGATGATAATGATGATTATGATGATGATGATGCATAAATAAGAATTCAATGCATCTATGATAAACTTGTAAGCGGTACTTCAACAAAAACAAAATTCATAATTTCTCCCCTTTTTCAAATCCCAACACAAGACTACTTAAGTTCCAGTCTTGAGCTTAAAACTTGCACTTTAGATAGATAACACAACAACATCTAGGCACAAATAGGGTATAACTACATAATATGAGTTAATATGAAATACACCAAAGTTATAAACATTTAAATCATCAAATCTAACAATCACTATGCACTGCATCATGCCAGAACACACAACACACTTCCAAACACTATGTGAGCCAACATACACACAGATATACATGCATATATTTATGCATAAAAACATACATACATACATATATACATCATCATCATCATCATCATTTAACGTCCGCTTTCCATGCTGACATAGGTTGGACAGTTTGACTGAGGACTGGCAAGCCAGGAGGCTGCACCAGGCTCCAATCTGATCTGGCAAGGTTTCACATATATCATATATACATACATGTAGGTTCACACATTTCTACTTATATAAATATGCATACTGATATACATACATGAACGTGCACACACACATACACACACACACACACATAGATAATTTGGACAAATACGTATAATTCGATTAGTGTATTTAAATGTTGAGTAGAGCACCAGCACAGTTTAGGCTACCTATTGTCATCTGCAATTGTGGTACACTTCCGTTGGATCTAGTTCAGGAACTACGCAGTAGCAGTTAGGGTAATAGCATTAATTAATAGTAAGAGATGGATTTCATATTAGACTTTTATCAAAAGTCTAATACGAAATCCATCGCCTACCATTAATTAATAATATATATATATATATATATATATAAACACACACACATACACACACACACAAAACAGGCATGTATATATATAGACACATATGTACATGGCATGATTTCATGCAAATTGCATTACAAATGACCAATATTTAGTACGCATACTCCTGTTTATTTGCTGTCCTCATCTCATTTGGTGTGAATCCACAGTTTGGCTAAGACAAAGAGTACAAGTCAAAAACAAAACAAAACAGGAGAAACTGTTTATAAGATTGTTTATAAGTTTACACTATCTTATATATATTTCATCAGCATCAAATAATATAAACTACATAATCAAAACATACTGTCATTTGAAAGATGGTTGCTATCCTGCAATCTTATAAATAAAGGTTACACATCTTTGAAGATTTGACAGTACATTTTTATTATATAATTTACATCATTATATAATTTATAATTCTTTGTTAGTGAAACACATGTAAGAAGGTGCAACTAAATATATTATAAACGATCTTAATTGTTATGTTCTGTTTAATATATATATATATATATATTCTTTTATTCTTGTACTCATTTCAGCTATGTGTTTGCGGTCATGCTGGAGCACCACCATGAAGACACACACACTATGTGGTAGAAAGTTTGCTTTCAGACATGGTTCTAGGTTCAATCTCAGTGAGTGTCACCTTGGGCAAATGACTTCTACTCTAGTTACAAAGCCTTGTGAGTAGATTTGGAAGATGGAAACTGAACAATGCCCATCATGTATACGTATGTGTGTATAAATATATATGTGTGTGTCTTTGTATTTGTCCCAGCATTGCTTGACAACCAGTGTTGGTTTGTTCATATCCCTGTAACTTTGCAATTCAGCAAGAGTTTAACAGAATAAGTACCAGGTTTAAATAAGAAATACTGGGGTTGATTCATTCGACTAAAACTCTTGAAGGTGTTGCCCCAATATGGCCACAAACTAATGACAAACAAGTTAAGAGATTAAAGAAAAATAAATATATAAATATATATGTATGAATGTATGTATGTATGTATGCATGTATATATGCATTGAAGAGCTAATGATAGATTCTTCTAGTGTAAAAAGAATCTATCATGCAGTGGAAAGGGAATGATTAAAGTGTGTGTTAGAGAGAGAGAGAGAGAGAGAGAGAGAGAGAGAGAGAGTAATTCAAATGAAAAAAACAGGCATATGCACAATACACACATGTGAACACTGATGGTGCACAAATACATACTGTGTATGTATATTTGAGAGTGGGGTACATGTATATGTATACATGTGATTAGCACTTGTATGTGTATGTGTATGTGTATATGTGCCAGTAAGAGTTGTTTGAATTTCTCTCACTCTCTCTCTCTCTCTCACTGTTTACCGAACAATTTTCTATATGCATCTTCACGCAAATTGTCAAAGATTGAATATCTAGCTATGTATTTTATTATCTATATCTTAATAACTGCATTTTATAACTTTCTTCATAACATGTGTACACCAGCATGTCCCAGATAGTTTCCCCAACTATCATAAATGCTGAAGGTGCATTCACAGAATAATTTTATAAGAAAGCAGAAGAGCATAAATTTTTATTAAAATATATTTGGTTTCTGCTATATATATATGTAGGAGAATTCACGAAAAAACAACAGACACATATATATGTGTGTGTGTGTGTATAAATACATACATGTATATACACACAAACACACATATATATATATATACACATACATATTTATATCCATATACACACACGTTTATATACATACATATACACGTTTATATACATATACACACACGTTTATATACATATATATACATGTTTATATACATATACGTATTATATTTATACACACACATACATATTTATATGCACATACACACACATATGCATACATTTATATACACACACACTTGTGTATTTTTGTGTGTGTGTGTGTGTGTGTGTGTGTGTGTCTCTGTGTGTTTGTCTGTGTGTGTGTATTTATTATACATATATTTACAAACAAATAATTCTTTATAGAATATTCACTTTCCAATAATCAAAGGTGAGAGCTACTATATGAATTTCAATTTTTTGCAATGTTTATAATTAATTTCTTTTGTTTTGATCAGGCTCCATCATTGGATTTTCATATTTTTCTTTCATCTCCACAAATATCAAAAAAGGATATTTTTCAAGAAATAGAGCATAGAGTGAGCAAAATAAAGAGAGCAAGAGAGAGAGAGAGAGGCGGGGTTGCAGGCGAAATATATTCTAAAGCATGATTATTAAAAGATTTGAATATAAACATGTTTACTTAATGAAATGAGATGTTGAAGTAACCAACACATCATCTCCCCTTCTCACACTCTCTCTTTCTCCCATCCTCTCTTATTCTTCCCTACTTACTGTACCATTATTATTATTATTAATAGTAGTAGTAGTTGCAACATTATTTAGACGGTGGGCTGGTAGAATCGTTAGCATGTTGGACAAAATATTTAGCAGTATTTCGCCTGATGCTATATTCTGAGTTCAAAATCTGCCAAGGTCGACTTTACCTTTCATCCTTTCGGGGTCAACACATTGGGGGGTCACTGTAGTTGACTCATCCCCACCTTTCCCAGGCTGCCCTTGCGGCAAAATTTTGAAATAATAATAATATTAATAATAATGATAAGTAGTAGTAGTAGTAGTAGTAGTAGTAGTAGTAGTAAGGTGGTGAGCTTGTAGAATTGTTAGCATGCTGGACGAAATACTTAGCAATATTTTGCCCATTGTTACATTCTGAGTTCAAATTCCACCAAAGCCAACTTTACATTTCATCCTTTCAGGATTGATAAACTAAGCACCAGTTGTGTATTGGGGGTCGATGCAATCAGCTATCGCCACCCCCAAATTTCAGGCTTTGTCCCTATAGTAGAAAGGATTAGAATTATTATTAAGGCCCATATATATATAATTATATTTATATATGATGCCCATATATAAATAATTATTATTAAGCCGGCAGAATCATTAGTATGCCAGGCAAAATGCTTAGAGGTATCTCGCCCATCACTATGTTCTGAATTCAAATTCCACCAAGGTTGACTTTGCCTTTCATCCTTTCAGGGTCAATAAATTAAGTACCAGTTGCGTACTGGGATCAATCTAATTGACTTGACCCCTCCGCCAAAATTTCAGGCCTTGTACCTATAGTAGAAAGGATTATTATTATTATTATTATTATTATTATTATTATTATTATTAAGGCAGCAAGCTGGCAGAATTGTTAGTGCACCAGACAAAATGCTTTAGCAGCATTTCTTTCAGCTCTTTAGCCTCAAGGTTTAAATACCACTGAGGTCATCTTTACCTTTCCACTTTTTGGGGTTGATAAAATAAAGTACCAATTGAGTACAGGGGTTGGTGTAATTAACTGAAACCCTCCCTCTAAAATTACTGGCCTTGAGCCAAAATTGGAAGCTATTAATATTATTGTCATTATGATGGTGAGCTGGTAGAACTTTTAGCATGCTGGGCAAAATGCTTAGTGACATTTCGTTTGTTTCTACGTTCAGGATCAATAAAATAAGTATCAGTCAAGTATAGGGGTCAATGTAATCAACTAACACTTCCCCACAAAATTTCGGGTCTTGTGCCTAAAGGAGAATATTATTATTATTATTATTATTGTTGTTGTTGTTGCTGTTGTTGTTGTTGTTGTTGTTCGCCTTAATTCATAGAAGCTGCACCCAAGTCTCAAACAGAGAGGTCAAGGCACAATGGTTTTGCATCTACAGATGCTAACAAGTGAGGTGCAATGCAATAGAGAAAACTGATGCTCGTATATAAAAAAGTCTTCCCGATTATTCACCCAGCCACCCTTATATATTGTACAGAAGCCACACATCATCTTTATAGAAAGATACATGTGCCTATCCCTCCATCATACTCTACCCTCTCGACACATACCATAAAGCTGCCTCTCTCTCTCTCTCTCTCTCTCCACAACTACAACCTCATTCAGTTGAGTAAGATTTTTCTTTGTCTTGCAAATTACTTGAAGACCTCAGAAGTAGTGGTGCCCTGAAAATAGCACCCAGTACACTCTGCAAAGTCACTGACATCCAATCTGTAGAAGCCATGACAAAACAGACACTGAAGTTCAATGTAGCCCTTTGGCTAGTTGGATCCGGTCAAGCCATCCAACCCATGCCATCAGAGAAGACAGACATTAAATGATAATATATATATATTTATTTTGTGAGTCAAGTTTCACATTACTGTAGTTTTTGAGCAGGAATCATATACTCTACACATATTGAACTCTCACTCGACAACAAAATTCAATGACTGTGTGTGTGTATGTGTGTGTGTTTCTCCACCATTTGACAACCAGTGTTGATGTTTGATTAACACTACAAAGCAATGCTATGGCATAATTGCAGTCCAATGATAGAACAAGTATGAGCATGTGTCCATGTGCGCGCACACACACACACACACACACACACACACACACACACACACACACACACACACACACACACATATATGCAAATGCATATGTGTAAATATAAATGTATATACATGTATGTGTGTGGATGCATAGACTGTGAACATGTCTATGTTCAAATCTGTTCATTTTTATTAAATATTTTTCATATTATTAATTAGACCTTTACATTCAGTTTGGAACACTATCATTCCTAAATCCATTAGTCCATTAATGTATCAAAGGTATTTCAACACCCTTGGAATGAAATGATTGTTGAACAGTATGTTTTCACACACTTTGCTTTGGATCACAAAAAATGGGGAAAGTGTTGGTGATTTTTGTTGTTTTTGACGAGCATTTAAAAATTATTCAACAGTTAAGTCTGATAGTTTTTGGGGGTTTTTTTAATTTTTTTTTTTGTTAATTTCATTTGTGATTTACCTGTGTGATTATGTTGTTTTTTAGGTTTTATTTTCTGTTGAATATTCTCAATATTTGTGTAATCCTGTATAGAACTTTACTGATGATGATGTTCCTAACTATTGTATTTTTATCAAGTTGTTTACCATGCATTTCATTGTAGCATGTTACAATGGCTCTGTTTAAACGCAGTCATTCAAGTAGTGTTGAATTTAGCAGTTTGATTCATGAAGTTTACAATTTTCATGTTTGGAACTGTAAATTTCCTAAGTATTGTCAAAGTATTTTCTAGAATTCATTGGTTTGTAATTTTGAATTAATGAGATTTTCCATGATATGTGCCAAGTAAAAAGCATTGTTGTAAGTGCTGGTGCCACGTAAAAAGCACTGGTGATGATGTCACATAAAAAGCACTCAGTACACTCTGTAAAGTGGTTAATGTTAGGATGGGCATCCAATTATAGAAATCAAGCCAAAACAGACTATGAAACTTGGTGTGGCTCCTGGAGCTGTCCAATCCACACCAGCATGGAAAATGGATGGTAATAGATGATGATAATATTCTAATGGTGGGTTTGTGGTTAGAAGTGATACATATGTCCACTTGACCTGTTTCATCAGTCATGTCAGTAACAAAAACATTATAAAAAATGATAACAAAAAGTTTAGCGACTTATTTACAGGTAAAGAGTAACAAGTACTGCCATACTTGCAATAAGTAAAATTTGGTGAATCGAGAGTAAGCTTTAAGTAGCTCAGCATGAACTAAATAACACCCTCTATATTGTAATCCAACAAGTGAAACAACAACAATCCTTGGACATTACTGTATCATGTCCTAACACGGCTGCTCAATTTGCACAGTATGAAAGTGATTAGGATCACAAAATCCCCTTCAATGGGGCACCAGTCTGTCATTGGCCACTTATCTGAAGCTAAGTGACTAGAGCAACATGAATTGAAGTGTTTTGTTCAATAACACAATGCACCCATTGGACCAGGAATTGAAACCACAATCTTGCAATGAGTGCAACACTCTAATCACTAGATCACATGCTTTCACTAAAACAAAATTATTACATTGCAAAATATATAGCAGACTACAAGACAGTCCAAAATATTTTTTAAATTACAACAATACACCATTTCGAGCGTGGCTGTCGCCAGTACCCGCCTGACTGGCTCTCATGCCGGTGGCACGTGAAAGCACCCACTATACTCTCGGAGTGGTTGGCGTTAGGAAGGGCACCCAGCTGTAGAAACTCTGCCAAATCAGATTGGAGCCTGGTGTCGCCTCCTGGTCCACCAGTCCTCAGTCAATCGTCCAGCCCATGCTAGCATGGAAAGCGGACGATAAATGATGATGATGATGATGATGATGATGATGAACAGTATAAGTGAAAATTAAACTCATTGAATAATCTCATGTTAGCTAGCTATCACTTTATAATATTATTAGAGTACCTTTTTAACACCTTCCAGCTGAAGAAGCATGTTAAAATCTTTACGTGCATAAATAGTACAATAATCTTGTACTAGATTTATGAAGGTAGCCCTCATATCTGTTTTATACGAAATAATCTTGATTTGTTTCAAATCCATTTTATAGCTAGTGTGCATGTGCATACACACACACACACTATCCATATAATATGCACTTGCATTTTGGTGTGAACTGATATTAACATAAATGCATTGGTTGCTTGTTAAATTTTGGAAGGCTGTTATTACCATTTCTTCTGAAGATGCCTGCAATCAAAAACTTATAGTTCCTAAAATAACTGTAGCTCGCTTTCATGGGCTTAAGAATGTCTTATTGATATTGAATATACTTAAGATTTCAGGAGGATTAAACCAAGTGATGTTACCATGCTATCTTGACAACAAATTCTTCAGTAAGGAGTTGGTTTACAGTGCTAATATGAAGATTAGCAGACTACACTCAATGCCTTTTTTTTTTTTAGAATTAGTAGAACATACCTTTCAGAACAGGTATAAACAGTACACATTTTTTTAGGGTATCCACAGAATGAAACAACATCTGTTTCACAAGAGATCTTAAGACTGATTTATAAAGGGATCGCGAACTTTAAGACACTGTGGTCATTGTTTTAATTCACCAGTGCATATTCTGAAGGATCTAGATTATGTTGCTTTTACACCCTTGTAAAATTCCTCATATTAACCCCTAGATTTAACTTGATGTCTAGGAAAACTCTTTTTTCTTCATACGTGGATAAAGAACTTGAATTTGGTAATTAAATCATTTTTGCTTTATTTCATTGAAGCATTGATTAGTTGTTTTTCCTGTCCTGTTAATATACATGTCACTGTCCACCTCAACATTTTTTTTCCTTCATTCTTCCATTTTTTTCCCTTTATACAACTGTAACTTTCTCTTTATCACTTATCTCAACCATCAACACTCTGAATATATTTACAATTTCCTCACCATTGTCTCTTTCTTGATTCAGTCAATTACTTACATAATCACAAACCATGAACTTTCTTATTCACTTCCACACTCCTCACATTTCTCTACAATTCTACTGTAGCTAATTGTATTAAACTTTCAGTGTAGTCCAGCAAGCAATCTTCTAACTACCTCTCTTTCTTTTCTAACAACTTTTTCTCTTTTTCTTTATACTTCTTTACATTTCTGTATCCTTTTCTTCCTCTTCTCTTACTCCACCCTGTTTTCTCTTCCTCCCTGCCTTCTTTCAAGTATTGCTTCCTTATATTGCAGTTTTTCTTGCTCTATCACTTTTATTTCTAGTTTTATATCTAAATATCTTCTCAAACATTGAATATTATGAAATTTCAAATATTAGAATCTCGGTATACAGAAACTTTATGTTGACTAAATACACAGCACATGTATAAGCTGTAATCTATAATAAAACCTTTAGTTGGACCAAAAATAGCAACAGGAATTTCAGAGCAAGAACAGTGCAAAATATCAGTTTACTTTCTCATACTACATAAACACACACACACACAGACACACACACACACACACACAAATAGTAAAAATGGCTGAATGCTACAAATATAAAGAAAAGCTGATACATAAAATTTTATCAATTGATTTTCAAAGGATTGTCCTTAAGTAAATATATTGCAGATTTGCATTCTTGCAGTATTAAATTTCTTCAGATTGTGAAAAACAGATTATAATATCCTTTCTGAGAATTAATGTTTAAAGATGAAAATTCAGCATCAAATATTTTTTATAAAAAATTTAAAAAATATACAGGAATTAAAAATTAAAATTTATGAAAATATTTACGTAGAAGTAAAGAGCATAAATATGGAAAGAGTTTTCATCTATATAATGCTATGAATTATCTAAATAACAAAGATGCTTGCGGCAATGTTGCTTTGCTAAGAATGGATGTACAAAATTAGTTAAAAAGATGATACTAATAAACTCAAAAATAACAAAAGTGCCATGAAATATACAATGATAAAACCCACCATTTAATATAACAGCAAAACTACTGTTAAATTTCACTAAGTTATTTACCAAACATTTATACTCCTTCAGAAATACAATAAAATTTTTAAGAATACCATTAAACATTCATATTCTACTTATCAAAGTTTACATACGTACTTCTCATACATGCACAAATTCAATACATAAACCAACATCCAATCCTTTTAGGTGTAAATGTAGCTGTAATAACGTCATGTGTTCACTGGATCTCAATTGTCTTGAAAGATGCACTCTACCAAAGTCAAACAGAGACCCATAATACGTGTGTGTGTGTGTGTGTGTGTGTGTGTGTGTGTGTGTGTGTG
>NC_068981.1:150678803-150685748 GCF_001194135.2 Octopus bimaculoides
GTGTGTGTGTGTGTGAAGCTCGTGTCAAACTCCTTTAAAACTTGCTACAATCAACATACATTCATTCAGAAATAAACAATAAAAAGAGCAACACCTTTCATTCGGGATATGAAAACAAGAAACAATTCAATAACAAGTGTAACATAGATCTGGGCTAAATCCTACAACTCTAGTGAGAAAAAAAAAAATCATGTAATCTATGTCTTATAGAAACTTATAAAATATTCTCGGTAAAGTCATCAACAAATGTTCTGAAAGAATATCTTCATGCCAAAATAAATATATTAGACTCAGATATTTTGAGCACACAATATATCCTAAAAACACATCACTTCATCTTATTTGTCTACAAGTTCTTCACTCAGTCAACTTCAAGTAATTTCAATACCTATAGCACTACATAATTTTAAATGTAAACTAACCATATCTAGCCCTTCTTAAGCAAATATTCATATCAATATAGAACTTTTAGTGTTATTTATGAAGCTTGTAAGTTAAGTAGGTAGTCTGAATTTGTTGAGATTAGGAGATTCCGCATGACTAATTACATAGTAAACGTAAACTAAAACAAGCTTTCAGTTTTTCTCCCAAAATGGTTTTCAAAGCCTTCTTTATATTTATTCAAAAGTTTCAACAATTATCAACACCAGTCATCTAATTTCTATGGACAGTATATTATTTCATACCTTTTAATACCAATGTTATATTTTTGTAAACTTTTAAGCATTAAGAAAAGAGAAATGATGACTAGATTCCATTTTTTAAAAGCTGAAGAAATTTATTTAACATATACCTGAAAGCAATACATTTAAAATAAAATTTTTAAGTTTTTCAATATTCAACTTATTAGCTTCTCTTTGTAACTAAATAGGAGGTTGACAATTTATCATCCACTTTTAACAAATATTTGAATATAGTTTAGTTTTTTAATATTTTCACCATTTAATATAATGAGTACAAAGTATGTCTAATTGTAATGTTGATAAACCAGTTGATATTTACACCTACCAACTAAATTACAAGATGACAGTGATGACACATGAGTTAGAACCAAATGCCTGAGTTCATGATAAAAAAGAAAAAAAATACCTAAATCCTTAATGATCAAAATAACAAGTTAATTAAGTTAGTGTTAATAAATTTACTATAGTGAATAACTAAATAAATATATAAATCACATATGAATCAATAAGAGAGCCTCTGTGTGATTGCTTGTCTACTAAAAAAAAAGCAACCAAATCTTCCTAAAAATCACACTTTACCACCTTAAGTATGTTAGGCCTCATCCTAGTCCTAGATATACTGTGTCTAATAAAAGATGGAATAGTCACATCTGGAACATCTTTGAACATCAGTTGATCAGAATTAACCTGAATCTGAATAATAACAGTAACAACTAAAGTTAAGTTTTCTACCTGATATTTTTAGTGGAATATTTTTCTTTTGCCAAAATTAAAACAAGAACGATAAAATGATAAAGCATCTTTATAGAAATATCAATAAGTATTAAGCAAATTTACCTTGATCCTAAAAGTGATTGGTTAGAAAGCTGTTTCTTCACAAGATCCTGAAGCTTGCTCTCTCTTGTCGCTAACAAGATATTGTCTGTAGACTGAACACTGAATCTGTCCTTATTTTCAATGTTCTTTTCACATACACTCATGCATCTCTGGTTGCCTGGCAACACAGAACTGCTACAGTTTGTACTAGAAATATCTACGTTACTGTCATTGGCAGCAGTCGTAGATTTTGGACCATATTTTGAGATGCTTACTGAATCTCCATCTCTATCTTCACCAGAAAACTCTATAGAGTCAAAATGTGCTAGTGGAGCATGAAGACTGACATCATCAACAAAAATATCAGAAACTTGACTTGTGGCACGATCCATGCTGGTGACCATAGTTCGTGTCCAGTCTAGACTGTCAGTAGACTTCCAGGAAAGCCTGCTGGACTTTCTCTCAATACGTCCTTTGCATTTTGGTTTACGGTGAATAACACTAGTTTCGTAAGGTCTCCTAGGCTGTGGTGGTAGTTTTGCAGCAGAAGATCTTGATGCTGTTGTCCAATCAACATTACTCTCAGGTAGTTTGGTCAAGTATTCAAACTTGCAATGACCATTTACTTCACAGTTCTCTCCACAAGCACATGGTCCATTGTCGATGAGTTCAAATGTGTCTGTTGCTTCCCGTAACTCACTGTTTTCAGCAAGCTCTTTTGTCTCTTTGTTGCACTGTGAAGATATTAGACTTTCAATACCACTGTCAATTGTATTAATCTTGACTTCCTCTCCTTTCTCTTGTCCACTTACAGCACTTGACTGAGACGCTGAGGCCGGTTGCCCACTCTGATCTTTGACAGGTTTATACACGTATAGTGATCCATTTGGTTGGTGGCGCCCTCCAGCAGAATCTTTAGGAATTGGCGGACTCCTCGTGTTACTCTCAGCCGCATCATGACCTGACTTAGAGTAACACGTTCCCATGATTAATTCAGGGTATCAGTCCAGTTTTATAAGTGACCTGAAATATAGAAAGAATAATGATAACACTAATAATAATAACACTAATAATAATAACACTAATAATAATAACACTAATAATAATAATAATCATAATAATAATAATAATAATAATAATAATGGTTTCGAATTTTGGGAAAGCGGGTAAGTCAATTGCATTGATCTCAGTGCTCAACTGGTACTTATTTTATCGACCTGAAAGGATGAAAGGCAAAGCTGACCTCACCAGAATTTAAACACTGAAAGTAAAGATGAACGAAATGCCACTAAGCATTTTGCCTGGCAAGCCAACAATTCTACCAGCTAGTCACCTTGATAATAAGAAGAAATAGTATTAATGCAGATATTTATGTCAAAGACCACCAGGAAAAGAAATTCTTATTAATTACAGTATTCATCCCAACAAATGATACTCTTTAACCAAAAGAACAGAGAATATATCTTAAGGGATAACATAAATGCTGGAGTTAAAAGCAGAAATAATCTGTACAATAACAGGTATATCAAGAAATGATCATTAAACATGCAGACAAACATATAACCAAAACCCTAGGATGAACAAATATGCATGGCACTGCATACATATTACATAGGTACCTTGCATTATATAGGAGTGGCTGGGAGTAGCTAGAAAGAAGTCAATGATGTTGGTGACAAGGTGTCACAGCATACTTTAAGATACAAGAAAGTGAGTATAAGAGAGAATATGAACCAAGGTTTGGGAAGGGGTGGTGAACAAGTGAGAGGAGAGTGACAAGTGGTTAGAGGTGAGGGTAGAGGTTAATGTAGCAAAAAATGTACTAGGGTGGGGGGAGAAGGGAAGAGAAATAACCCAAGAGCGAGGAGGTGATAAGTTCCAGTATAGGAAGGGTGAAGGCAGCAATATAGATAGATCAAGAAATAAGGAAAAGATGTAGAGGGACAGAGATGACAGTTAGAAGTATGTAGTGGTAGCTACAAGGAACAAGAGGTGGTGGTGTCGACAGCAGATAAGAAAGGATATTAAAGGTGAGATAAGTGGAAGCACGGAGAGCAGAGGTGATCGGTGGGAAATAAAGTGAAAAGGGATGATAATGGGAGCACAAAGGGGAAGAAATATATGCAGATTTTGCAGTCACATGATTTCAGCAGCAAAATAGTGCCATTCTTAGAAGAGTGGTGGAGGGATGAGAGATAGAAAAATGGAAGGTGGGTAAAGTTGGATGAAGACAAGATGGGTGCAAGAGCAAGTCCTAGTGAGTGTACAGACATAAACATAGTGCTATGCACACACACTCAATGGACCTTACCACTGCACCCAATCTTTCCTCCCATCAAGCTTATATATATATAAAGTAGTTGTATACTGCCAACTTAATGTGACAGTCCCAATAAGGGAATATACTACTGCTATTTAGCCCTAAGAAGCTGGACCGCTTCCTGTTGGCCTTGACACTTGCGAGGGGGAGACAAACTCCTCCACCCAGCCCAGCCTGCATTCAGGGACATGTTTCTGAGTCTTTGCTTGTCATTCACAGCTAATAAGCAATGAAATAGAAGAGTAGAGAGTAAGGAAATAAGAAAAAGTTTACAGTTCATATTTCTGAGGGTATGTTTATATTTCTGTATGTCCTTGGGTAAAATCCAAGGTAAATCCAGGTAGTATTATAACAAAGAATGGTTAGTGTTTTCACAGAATAAATACCAAGGCAATATTTTGGCAGAAAATATACACACACAAATATATATATATGCATGTATACATGGGGTTCAGGCTAAATTAGAAAAAAGAAGAGACAAAATCCCATCCAAAAATAAAAGTATGTTGCAAACAGAGTAGTTGCTGTCTTTCTCAACTATGCCCCACACATAGTAATCCATGGGATTACAATTGGGGAATTAGGAAGCCAGAAATTGGTGTTGGTGAATTAACACAAATTCTCAGACAACCACTTCCGACTTCTTCCAGAGGTACAGCAAGGAACCAAGTCCTGTTGCCACACATATGGTCTTTCAGCAGTAACCCTCTCCAGCCAGAGATTGACCACAGTCTCCAGCAGCCTCACACATCCATCTAAAGTGAGCCTAAGACCTTGTCCAATGATGTGGGAATGAAATCTGGTATGCAGAAGCAGCCAGAATATCTTCTGTGTCCCTTACTGCTGGTTATAACCTCGTAGTCTCTGGTGCAGCTGTCCATATCACATCTGACAGCCTTTACAGTATTCACAGAGCATTGAGTAGCAATAACGGTGTCAGCATTTTGATAGCTGGCATGAATCATCATGATACATATGTCTTTTCCAATATTCAGATGGTTTCCATTCCTCCATGTCAGCTAACTTTTTCTTAACTATGACATTAATTTCTATGCTCTCCAATGCCATTGACTGTTCAACAATACCTCAAGCTGTTCTTGGAGAAACGAGACATAAAGAAATGTCAAATTTAGCCCAAACATGCTGTGTATATATGTGTGTGTATGCTTCCATATATACTTATACAATGGCAAGGTAAATTGGCATGTATGAATATCAATGTCTTTCTCCTTATGCCATTATGTACTGCTTATAAAGCAAATGAACAATTTGCATTTGCAATCACTTATTTGGCTAAAAAGGAAAGCTATGTCCCCCTCAAATCATAATGTAATAAAAAAAAATATACATTAGTATTGTTCCCAACAGATAAAACAAGATGATTACAGCTAGAATGCATTTAATCATTAGATCTTGATCAGAACTGACATGCTGCTAAACCACAGATTCAAAGAAACGAGAAAACCTTCATGCATTGCTGGTCCTACTAGAGGTAGCAACCAAATCTCCTTCAAATAACCACATTCTCCTATCTTAAAAAAGAAAATGAGAAACACATGCGACAATGTAATCTAAAATGTATTGAATGGTCATGGTTATTATATATTTGAACATATTTCCACTCAGTCAAGCACAACCAGCGGCTAAAAAACAAGAAACAAGCATTCAAATAAAACATCGCTAACAGACATAAGAATCATGTTAACTTAAGAGTGTGCAGCAAGCAATGAGAGAAATTATGTATTATCCGAGATTAAACAGAGGGAATTAGTCATTGAAAGCAAACTACAGAGGTGAGGATACATTTGAAGACAGATCATGACGCCAGGAATTATTATCAGGAAAGCTAGTTTGTTGAATTAGTAATTAAAATTTAAAAAAAACATAGTTCAAAATATCACGCAACTCTATGCTTTGATGCAATGAGTAAATAGGTGAATAAAACAAATAAATAAATAATCTACTTAAGAATAAACAAATAAACTTCCTTTTGTGGTCATCTCAGAAAGTATTAAATATGGAGGAAGACCGACGAAATGTATGTTGTTCAAAACATAATTACACATGCACACACACACACACACACAATTTTTAATAGTCTTTAATATAAATAAATATATATATATGTATTTGTGTGTGTATATATATATATATATATACACACACACACACACATATATATATATTCTTTGATAGCTTTCAAAATATTATATATATGCAGATATAGTATTCTTTAACACACACATATATATATATATATATATATATATATATATATATACCTAATCATACCTAGTCTAAGATGTTATCCAAAATATAAACAACCAGAACATCAAACTCTTGAAAGTACAAGACAATGCATGATTAATTCAAAACAATGTGAATAAGTAAGCATTATGCTTAACAATGTAATCTATGTTAAAGGTTTAACCATCTTGCTCTCTCTCCTTCCCTTTCTTCCTTATCCCTCTCTCTCTTTTTCTCCCTCTCTTCTATTCTCTCTCTTTCCCTCTCTCCATCTCCCAATTTTATTCACATAGGTGTTTCTTTTTCATATTTTTATTTGTTTCAGGCAAATGACTGGCCATGCTAGAGCGCTTCCTTTTAGTTAAAGAAATTGACCCCTGGAGTTATTCTTTGTAAGCCTGGTGCCTATTCTATTGGTCTCTTCTGCCGAACCGCTAAGTTATGGAGGATGTAAACACACCAACATTGGTTGTCAAGCAATGGTGTTGGGGGACACACATACACACACACATAAATATATACATATATATACACACACACATAAATATATATATATACACACACACACACACATAAATATATATATATATGATGGGCTTCATTCTGTTTCCATCTATCAAATCCACTCACAAGGCTTTGGTCGGCCTGAGACTACAGTAGAAGATACTTGCCTAAGGTGCCACGGAGCAGGACTGAACCCAGAACCATGTGGTTGGGAAGCAAGCTTCTTACCACATAACCACACCTGTGCCTTTATTTACTTACATGCAAGAGGAAAAATACTCAATGCATGAAGTAACTGTATTCATATATTTATTACTATATAAGTGTGTGTAAGTGTGTGTGTGTGTGTGTGTGTGTGTGTGTGTGTGTGTGTTT
>NC_068981.1:150685793-150688293 GCF_001194135.2 Octopus bimaculoides
TGTGTGTGTGTGTGTGTGTGTGTGTGTGTGTGTGTGTGTGTGTGTGTGTGTGTGTGTGTGCACGTACATCATCATTATCATTGCCAGCTTTTTTCATGTTGACATAGGCTGGGTGAGACTGATTGAGGTAATATTTCTAAGACTGGATGACCTTCCTGACACAAACCTTTATTAGCTTTCAAGTAAGATACACCATTACCTGTCTCTACAACTTTGATTCACCAAAATGCTAATCATTTTGTTCATACGTGGCGTAAAGATGTCAACCACAATCCAAACATTATCAAAGAGAAGACTTACTCATATTGCCAGATACATTGAGACACATACAGCCGGAAACGTAGAAGGATGCACAAACAATTATGTAGACAAAGACGTAATATACAGTAACTAACAGACACACAAATACAGAGATTAACACACTAAGTAAAAATAAAATAAAATACAGGCTATCAAAATTTGTGGGGCAGCAGACTGAGCTCTGGATTGGATGAAACAAGGTTGTAAAAGAAAGGGCTGCTGCAAACTACAATTTAAGTATGACTAAGGAGCAGGTTCTAAAAATAAATATGTCCACAGAGAAAACCTTTAACTCAGAACCCTCATACCCTGAAAAAAGGGGAAAAAAAAACATAAGGTGTGGCTGGGCTAAAAATGGATTTTTACACAAAGTTTGAGGAAGAGGTAAGCTGTAGAATTGTAGCAGTGTTGGTGGTGGTGAACAGTAGGTGGAGAGAGAGAGGGATTTGGTTCATATTACCTCTAAACTAGGTGCTTGTTTGTGGAGAAGAGGTTAGTAGCTCCATCTGGCATAGGATGATGTTGATGCTTGATCTTCTGCCTGGAAGTCAGTCAGAACATGACATTCATGATAATTCACTTTCAAGTCAAACAGAGTAAATGGGTACCAGATAGGGATTAAGCAGAACAAGCACACACATACATACACACACATCTTATTCATGTACAGGAACATATAATAACACTTGCGAGTGTGTGTATATATGTGTATATACACACATTATACCTGTGTTTATATTAGTATATGAGGAGGGGAGATAAAGAGGGGAAGAAAACATATCTAATCCCTAAAATAAAACCCAACCCAATTCAATTTGTCTCCACCACCCACTCCCCAAAATGGCCCCTGTTTCTTAAACATACACACCCAGTCACACATACAATAACTGATAAAATGCATATCATCAATAACTCGTACTGACAAACATAAAATAAGGGAGGGACATGCAATGCCAACATGAAATTAGACAAATTTGGGTATCCACAATAAAACTTATTTCAAGATATACAAAAGTAGTATAAAATAAAATATAATAAAACAAAATAAAAAAATCTAGAAAGGAGAAATTGTCCCCTGTTGAGAAAGAGTAATACTTATAGCTCCCCTGATAAGTTGATACTGATAAGACAAAAGTAAATAATGTACCAAGATATGAATTAGAAAAAAGGGAGTTAGGGAATTATTTTGCTCGTCGTTTCTTGAATTCTCACCCCAGTGTTAAATAAATATGAGTTTTGAGATGACTAAAAACAAAATGTTTATGAAAATCTCTTCCTCAACAGCATGTTTAAAAACGGGACTTTGCCAGCTGGGAAAGAAACTACTGTCTTTGATAAACTCCCAGATAAATACCATAATCTATACTACTGCTACTACTGCTACTACTACTACTACTACTACTACTACCACTACTACTACTACTACCACTACTACCACTACTAGTGATACTGCCATTACTCCAAATAGGAAGAGTCAGTTGTTAAACTATCAAAATGAATTTTATAAATTTTTTCACATCTTCCTTTTCAGATTTCTTATATCAGCCTACTTGAGACTACCCATAGCTCTGTGATACAAAATTTCCAATTCTAAAATAGTCATTTTTAAATTAAAACCGTCCATCAAATTTTATAGAAGAATATTTTGTTAATTTATATTCCAAGCATTAATTTAATAGCGATGAAGTTAGTTATTTTACTAAATCCCCCTTTCAGTGTTAATTTGAAAGCCAAGCAGCATATTTCATCAGCAATACAGTAATGAAAGAGTTAAAACAGAAGCATGACAAATCTTAAAAAATTTTTGCAACTTCATAGATAGAGGCATGGTGGTATGGATAAGAAGTTCACTTGGTAGTCCCGCAATGTGGTCTCTTGGACAAGTGTCTTCTACTATAGATGACTTGTGAGTCAATTTAGTAGATGGAAACTGTGAGGAAGCCTATTATGTGTGTGCGTATGCATATGTCATCATCATCAGCAGCATCATTGTTTAATGTCCTCCTTCCATGTTGGTATGAGCTGGATGGTTTGACAGGAGCTGGCCATATCTTTGTGTGTCTGTCTCGATTTGTCTTGTCACTGCTTGCCAACCAGTGCTGGTTTGTTCATGTCCCTGTAACTTAGTGGTTTGACAAAAGACACCAACAGAATAAGTACCAGATTAAGGACGTAAGTACTGGGGTTGATTTGTTTGACC
>NC_068981.1:150693293-150702476 GCF_001194135.2 Octopus bimaculoides
TTTACCTGCTAACTCTAGCAGGTTGAACAAGCACTTAGAAGCTCCCTTAATTGCTTTGTGTTAATGTCATTGATAAAGGTGGTTGATGTGCATCTCCAAGTGATATTGGTGAATGAAGGAGTTGCTAGTAATGGATTCAATGACATTTATAATTACTTTAAAAATGCAACACAATACAGAAAGCACTACTCTCAGCTATATCACACAAAAGTTACTAGAACCAGCAAGTCTGTTTCCATAACAAATACACTAATTACAAGATCAACAACTTACATTAAGCAGTCAGTCTTAATATCAGAGAAACTCAAATTTTAAAGAAACAATCTATAAAGAGTATTTAGCTTTTTATAACCTCCAGATATAAAGAATGGACAGAATAATAATGGCATTTATAATGAAGTTACTTATAAACTTATAATGAAGGATATAGAACTGTCATGAAGAGGGTATTTTTATTATTTGGATGATGATGATGATAGATTAGATTCTTCCAGATTGGCACTATTTTATACATTATTGATTTCTTTTATCAGAATAAGGTTTACAGAAGAAAGGAAAATGAGATATTTTAATGGCCATATCCTCCTGAGGGAATAAAATCTAACCCTTTAAAACTTTTCAGATATTAAATGTTTTAAATAAATACTCAACTGACTGCATTTATATCACCAAAATAAAAGAAAGATGAAGGTAAATGTGTAAAAATAAGGTAAGATTAAACTTGATGTGTAATCTAGATGATTAAAAAGTACTTTGAAGAGCTAATGACAAGAACATTATTTAACCAAAGTTTTAATGAAATACAATGTCCAAAATCAAGAAAATGGTAACATAACTAACTTTTGTCATTATGAAACTGATGTTTGGAATATATTGTTATAACCAAGGAATTCTCCTTGTAAAAGCAACTCCCTAATATAGCTAAGGTCATATCCTAATGACTGGCCTTTCCCTTCAAAGTAAAAGCTACTTCAGACACCAAAAATTATTGACATTTTATAACGCTCAGGTGAGTCCCACAATGGAGTACAACTCTCATATCTGGAACAGCGCTGCTGCTGCATACACAAACATCCTAAACCACATTTGAAAAGGGCCAATCAGCTGACTGGCATAAGATCACTCATAAATACACTCTAGCTGCTGGCCTACAGGTATGCTCTGTACTCCCTGCCTTTTCTAATGCTATTACAACAGTTTGTGCCCCTCAAATCTGGCTGGGCCCATGCCACCTCCACTCAGGCATTCAAATTTTGGCACAAGGTCAGCCATTTGAGGGGAGGGGGCAAGTTGATTACATCAACCCCAGTATTTGACTGGTACTTTATCTTATCAACCTTAAGGAATGAAAGACAAAGTAGACCTTTGCAAGATTTTATAAGAATATCAAAAATAAAATGGATGGTCATAGCTAGATCTCAGATTAATATCTATTAAATGAGTGCTGAACAGGAGCTTAGAGTTGACCAAAGAAGCTTTGTGAGTACTATTTAGTAAATGGAAAATGTTCAGAAGCCTGTGAGAGAAGTTGTTTCTGTTCCTTAATCTGTCACCCAATATAACAACACCAACTGGCCCCCGTGTACCTTTAACAGAATCAACTCTGTTGCAATTTGTTTTGAATCTGAGGATAACTTCTCCTTTTCTTCCTCTGCCTAAGCCATGTAAAAATATTTTTTTTAATTCATTCCCTGTGTCATTGTACATTCAAGACTGCATTATACAATGTGACCTTTATGTAAGACAGAAGAATATGGATTGATGTAAGAGAAATTTGGCTTGTATTTCTAGGTAGATTGACCATAGTGAGTTCATTTAAGGTAGTGTCTGTATTTGTGTGCATACCTCCTAAGTGCAATCAGACAGAGGTGTGTATGTGTAGTAAACAATTGTATTCTGTGTCTCCAGATATATTCACAAAGTGATACACACACACACACACACACACATACATACATACATACATACATACACGTATGTATGTTGCAAAGCACCATTCAAGCTATTCACATAGACAAAAACTGAAAACAGCAAGTGTTTCAGAATGATAACTTAACCTAAAGTTGCTATGAGATCTAATCAACTGTGAAATGTCTAACTAGGTGTGTGATGCCCCACTGAACATTAGTATCCCTCATCATCTTCTGAGAAGATACAATATTATTACAACCAAGCTACTGAGAGGTCTATTCAAGTGCAGATGCATTAATAACACATCGATTTTTCACTACAAGATTGTGTAAAGAAATGAAGCAGACTGTCGAATGGGTTTAGATTGGAATTTAGATAAATTTCAGTTGTGCAGCTATTAATGGAAACTTTCAGGACAAATTTCATAGATTCAGCAGCAGATCATCACTAGTATTGATGTTCAAGATGATGACAATATGTGCCATTTGTAACAGTGATACTAACAAATGAAAAATACATTGTACAGCTTAATACTTGTTTGCACATTTATCAACCAATATACAGGCAGAGAAGACTATATCTGTGGATTACACCTTGTCATTTTGTATAACTAGTTGTGTGACATAAGTCTGCATAATCAGAGCTGACCTAGAGCTATTTACAAACGGAAGCTTACTCAGTACTAGTGAAGGTGCAACAGGCATTATTGCTAAAACAAAAACTCAATAAGACTAGCACTCTCTGCAGTAAGCAATAACATGTGAGAAGTGGTGAAATGACAAAGTAAGATTATTAGACAACTATGATATAGACCTTGAGTCCAAATTTATTGTAAAAATTTATGTACATTTGAATAATACACATGATTCTATTTGCAACAGTTTACCACACTTTGAGGAAACATGAAATGTTTAAAAGAGATTCAGTCACAATTTTCAACAGGTCAAACAATCCTACAAAGGTTCCTTTATTGGCTAAAAAATCTTACTCTTATAGAGATCCACAAGCAATTAACTCGTTAGCATTCAGATTATTCTGTCAAATGTAAAGCTTATTTATTCATATTTTTTTAATTAATAATGCATTATCTTGTAGCTTTGAGATTTCGATGGTTCTTTAGTTTCAGAATGACATTGTAGGGTATGTGTAAGCAGCTGAATCTTGCCAATTTGAACATAAAACAATGTAATCAACTGTCCCCCCCTCCCCAAAAATTTCAGGCCTTGAGCCTATAGTAGAAAGGATTGTTATTATTACTATTATTACAATTATTAAAGGCGTAGGAGTGGCTGTGTGGTAAGTAGCTTGCTTACCAACCACATGTTTCCGGGTTCAGTCCCACTGCATCGCACCTTGGGTAAGTGTCTTCTACTATAGCCTTGGGCCAACCAAAGCCTTGTGAGTGGAGTTGGTAGATGGAAACTGAAAGAAGCCTGTCATATATATGTATATATGTGTGTGTGTGTGTGTGTCTGTGTGTGTGTGTGTGTGTGTGTAAGTTTGTATGTCTGTGTTTGTCCCCACAACATCACTTAACAACCGATGCTGGTGTGTTTACGTCCCCATAACTTAGCGGTTCAGGAAAAGAGACCGGTAGAATAAGTACTAGGCCTACATAGAATAAGTCCTGGGGTCGATTTGCTCAGTCAAATGACTGAAAAGAGTAAAAGAGTAAAGGATAAAGACCTCCTTCAGTCATGAATGACCATGGGATTGCACCTAGAAAGTTACCCTCCAAGGCACAAGTCTGGGCAAGGTTGTTTATGAAAGAGCAGCAGTTGCCCATGCATACCAGCCTCCCTTCTATACATCATCAATGTTATCCAAGGGAAAGGCAAAGGTATATACAGCTTTGCACCAGTGATGTCACACCTCATTTCTACAGCTAAATGAACAGGAACAACATGAAATAAAGTGTCTTGCTCAAGAACATGACACAGAATTGTTAAAGTATCAGACAAAAGGCTCAGTGGTCTTTCTTACATTCTGAGTTCAAATTCATTTTTTACTGATTAATAAAAAAAAATTATCAGTTGAGTACTGGGGTCAATGTAATTAAGTTACCTCTCCCACTAAAATTTTGGTATTTGTACCAAAATCTGAAATGTAGGTGGTAAGCTGGTAGAACTGTTAGCAGACCAAGCAAAATACTTAGCAGCATTTCACCCATTTTGACATCCTGAGTTAAAATTCTGCCCCTTTTGTTGTCATTAAAATCAGTAACCAGTTGAGCACTGGGGTCAATGTAATCGACTTTCCTACACCTAAAAAACTGCTGGACTTATACCAAAATAAAGAATATCATTATTATTATTACTATTATTATTATTATTATTGTTACTACTGTTGTTGTCTTTAATGAAGAAAGGAAGTATATAAATTAAATCTTGTTTGTCTCGAGACTAATTTCATTCACATAGCCCAAAATCTTCGTAAGTAATCAAATCTGAACTGTTGCAAGTATTAAGCATCTCTATTTATGTCTTAACAACCACAATTATCTTATTTTTATCACTTGGAAACATCTGTTAGATTTTTGAAAGAAATTTCAAATTAGAATAATAATGGTGAGTAACAATAAAATTACTTTTATTGCCACCACTTCTGAAGACTCAACATTATCTCCTGTGTGTGCTAGAATATTATATTCAGGTTCATGATCAATTACTGTTGTTTAGCCATGGGTCAGCTCTATGTAGGCACATCTGTGATCAAAGGCACTCCAGCTCAGACTATCCACTTTTTTTTGTCTGCCTGACTACATCATCTAATGTGAAGGCATGTAGCCTAGTGGTTGTGAATATTGCACTCACAATTGCAAAATTATGGTTTCAATTCTGGGGCTGAGCAGTGCATTGTGTTCATGAGCAAAACATGATTTCACATTCTTCCAGTCTACTCAGCTGTAAATGAGTAACCCTGCAAGGGACTGGCATCCTGTCCAGGAGAGTGATGTTATCTCATTCGCTTATATGCCATAAAACCTAGGTAACCAACTCTATGAGTTCAAGGACTCTAGACAGTATTTACTTTTATATTATCTAATGCAATGGATAATGTAGTCTGGCTTGTCACATGCTCTCTGAGACTAGTGCAAAGAAAGGAAAACATAACCAGAGACCTAGACAGAGTGCTTACAACAGGGTGTACTCTGTTACAGGCAACCAAATACCGGGTGGTGGTGTTAAACCAGGTAATGGATTAAATCTATCACCCAAATAGGGTTCAATGAGATTTGAACTCAGACTACAAAGACAGGAACAAATACCACAAGTCATCCAGTACAATGTATCTCCCTGGTTTGGTATTTTTTTAATTTGTTTTTGAAGTGATTTCCGTAGCAACGCCATCTGAATACAAATAAACATCAACAATAATATGAATAATGTTTCAAATGACTTGCTAGCTTGGAAAAAATATGCTAAACCAATAAATGAACAAAGCTACAACTGGAAGATATCATTTTATACTGAAGATTATGGCTGCGCAGAGGAAATATCAGTTTTGGTTCCAAACAAAATCATCATAGAGGAATCATGGTAATATCATTAATATCAGTAACAAGAATTTGGTTGCTATTTTTAGCAGTTTGAGGAAAGACGTAGAGGTTACATCTTTAGATTGCATGTCTTCTTTTTTCATATATATTCTGATTCCTAAATTTCTGTCATATTATACCCTATTATCAATTTTTCATTTTTATCTTTTACTTGTTCTTATTTCAGTCATTAGACTGGCCATGCTAAGGAACTGCCTTGAAGAATTTTTAGTTGAATGAATCGACACCAGTACTACTTATTTTTTTTAAAGCTTTTTTAAATGCTATCTGTCTCTTTTGCTAAACTGCTAAATTAAAGGGATGTGAAAAAGAAAACCAACACTGGTTGTCAAGTGGTGGTGGGGGATAAACACAAAGTCACATACACTCACAAACAACGAGCTTCTTTCAGTTTCCATCTACCAAATCCAGTTACAAGGCTTTGATCAGCCTGCGGCTATAGTAGAAGATACTTTCCCAAGGTGCCATGCAATGGAACTGAACCGGGAACTATGTGGTTGGCAAGCAAGCTTCTTACCACATAGCCACACCTGTACCTATCTTCAATAAAAAAAATGGATATATTTGACAATGTGATCCTAGATATAAAAAATAAAAAGGAAGGTCATAGATGGAATGTTTTTGTTTTTAGGTATACTCATTCAGGGTTAACTGACTTAGGGTTAAACAAGAACAAAAGGTACATGAATGCAGAAAACCAGAAATGAAAAAACAATCTGTGGATGTAACTTGCAATGTTTAGTCCTATATTGCTTAGAACATTTTAGGTGAAAATACAAAGGATTAAAATAAATGTGTTTCTACCAAGATAATAAACAAATTAACACAAGAGAAAAAATTTCAAGAGTTTGGCATAAATAGACTATTAGTGTCACTTAGTTTTATATAACAGTGGGTTATTAAAATCATCCACTGCACAAAAAGTGCCTAAAGATTATGAAAATAAAATATTAGAATTTCAATATACTTGAAAATTAATGCATAAAAAATAAATTTACAATAAAACTATCTTATTATGCTGAAGGTACAGAATTACAAGTGATTGATTTTAGAGCAGAAAATTCAGCCTAAAGAAAAAAAATAAATCCATGTGGTGTTGTTCACATTTATTGAAATGACGATTAACAAAGCTGGAACTAATTTATCATCATCATTGTTTAACGTCCTTCTTCCATGCTAGCATGGGTGGGACGGTACCACAAGAACCAGTCAGGCTGAAGCCTGCACCAGACTTCTGTGACTATTTTGGCAGGATTTTTACAGTTGGATGCCCTTCCTAACACCAACCACTCAGCAGAGTGGACTTAGTGCTTTTACATGGCACTCTCTTCTATCAGTTCAGGTTACTCAAAAGCATAACCAATAAGAAGAAAATGTGAGGACTGAAAACAGTTATTTTTCCAAGGATTTGAGAAGTTGAATGCAGCCTTTAGGTATGTTTGAATAAACCATTTAAGGAAAATGTATGAAATCAATAGAGAAACAGATAAGAGAGTCATATCAGAACCTTATATCAACAGGAAAAAGAGAAAAGTTACTGTTATACAGGTATATATGAAGTGAAAGGAATTTAAGTATATAATTAGTTATGGCTTTGATGGCTCCGAAGTCAATGCATTGTTTAAAAATGGTGATACCAGAAGTAATGATGTTGATTTTGTTCAGTTTTTGGTCATGCTATGAAGATTATACTAGATATTTTTGTCAAAGAACATAACTACTTGTAGTAAAATGTATCGGTCACCTGCTTTTTATAAAATGACTTTTCTTATAGTTATATTCTACATCATTGCAGTGTCACTTTAGTTGTGTAAGAATCTACAAAAACTGTTACAATCAATTGCTCTTTGTTTATCTTTTAATAGCTATATCTATTATAAATCATGAAAATGTCTGGTTGTGCTTCTGTAGTTTGGTCATTGATATAATTTCACAGCATCAAATCACTTTCCAAATAACTACAAGCTGAAATAAACTTCTGTTTTTCCTTATAATGTTTAATTTATTTATCACAATAGGCACAAGTGTGTTTGTGTGATTAAGAAACTTGCTTCTCAACCATGTGATCTCAGGCTCGGTCCATAGTGTGGCCAACCAACACCTTATGAGTGTATATGGTAGACAGAAATTGTAATAAACTTGTTGCATGCACATGCATGTGTGTTTGTGTGCATGTGTGTGTATGCATGCGTGAATGTATTTGTTTGGTTGTGCCCCAGTCTGGATATCACGTGGTTGTTGTCTATGAGTAACCACCATCATACAAGCAATGTAGTACGTTTCCAATCTTCCATGAAAAGATGTCTGAGCATAGGGAAATATTATCTTATTTAGAAACAGGTGATGGATGGTTGGTGACAGGAAGGACATCCTGCTGCAGAAAATATCTGCTTCAACAAATCCTATCTGACCCATGCAAGCATAGAAAGTGAATGCAAAAAGAGGATGATGATGATGATGATGATGTAAATAACAATTTGGTCATATTTGATTTTTTTGCTTTGTGGTTCAAACTATATTGGCAGTTGCTTATTTTTTGTTTCTTTTTTAATCTAAATAATAACATGACTACTTTTATTTTCTCTTGTAAATGACAGTCATATTGCTAAAAGGTTATTCTTTTCAAAAACCTGCCATCATTGTTGCGTCTTTTATGCAGGCTTATTTCTGCAATGCAGTAATTATATGTTTCAATAAACATTAACTCCTCGAAGTACAAGAAAAAATTACTTTTTCTTTATATATCTTTACTGAAATAAGTGAAATGGAGAGTGTATAATATACCCTTGTTCCTTATATATCAACTACAATAAATCCAGCAAGCAACATATGACCTGTTAATGTGTGTATATGAAGCTTGAAGATTCAAGGAAAAAAATTAAAGGCTGAAATTGCTTTATACTGGTTTTCCTATATTCATAGAAAGAACTGAAATTACCACAGCAGCTAACAATGGAGGCTCTAATATTGGCTAGAAATAGTTATCAAGTCTCCTTCAAATTACATCATCCTCTTCTAAGAGAAAAGACACACTAGATAATGTAGTTTGTGATACACTATTTCTGAAAATAAGATGATCATGGCCTGAATGCTTTCATTAAACTGTGTAACACGATTTTTGTCCTTGTGTAACAACTGCTATTTCCTATTTGCCTAGCCCAAAAAAGTATGAAAAATGGCTAATATTTCCTTCCAACTTTGCTTTGTTACATTTATTTAAACCCCAAAGAATCCCTCTCAACACATGGCTACAATGCTCTCCCACTATTCCTGTTCATGATCAGTGATGCACATACTGCCAGTCACTAAGGTACATGCACAAGTGGTTAAGGTCAAGCAACTGACAACCATATCTGTGGTACTGAGCAGAATATTTACGATAAGGATATTTCTGCTTCAACAACTCAGCACTGAATCTATCTGAAATGTAATGGAAAATAAATCAGTTTCAATACATTAATGTCCAAAAGCAAAGTTTGAAGGGAATAGTAGTCATTTCCTTTGATTTCTAAAGAGAAGCAAATAGGTGTTTACCAAGGCTATACCTAATACAAAAATCTACCAGTGCGTCTTCAGGCTATTTATCTTATTGTTATTATTATTAACAGATCAAAGTTAAAAATACATATCATAAGTCATCATCATCATTGTTTAACGTCCGCTTTCCATGCTCATATAAAATAGAAAAATAAGAATATGAATAAAAATATAAT
>NC_068981.1:150702486-150721404 GCF_001194135.2 Octopus bimaculoides
ATTTATCTTATTGTTATTATTATTAACAGATCAAAGTTAAAAATACATATCATAAGTCATCATCATCATTGTTTAACGTCCGCTTTCCATGCTCATATAAAATAGAAAAATAAGAATATGAATAAAAATATAATAAAAATATATAAATTGCAAATATATTTTTAAAAATTAAAAAAAATTAATAAAATTTTAAAAACTAAACACCTAAAATTACATTACCGATATATATATATATAGAAAATGCTAAACCTAAGGAAACCCTCAACGGCTATATTATAAACACATCAAATCTTACAACCTATCTATATAAACATAATGGGAATTAGTAATTTAATGCAAGATTTACTACTATCTATACAAGTATAAATTATCATTCTCCGTCTCTCCTTCTTTGAACTTTTTCTATATTTCTGATGAAGAGCTTCGCTCAAAACATGTATTGTACTATGTATTCTATATGTTTTGTAGAATGATACATTAAGGAGATTTTTTTCTGAGTTCTACCAAATTATTTGAATTCATATACTTTGACTTAAATTTACATATATATATATATATATATATATATATATATGCACACACACAGAGTATATATAGTTTTTTTTTTATGTGTTTGCAGTTGAGATACAACAGATACACATTAGTTGCGTGCTTACTAATTCCTCAGGAATCAAAAAATTCCCTTACATAAAAAACAGATAAAGGTAGGTGACAAGAAAAAATATCTCTCCATAAAAATCCTGCCTCAACAACCTACTTTCTGAAATGAAAATAGACATTAAACAACTGAATTAATTAACAAATGTGTAATGCCATTATAAAAAGTGTATTGTCATTGTTTACAAGTTATATGTCTTCAGTTAATACATTACTTTAAAGCAGTATTTGTTAAATAAATTTTATTATATTTTTTCAGTGACATTCCCCTTTTAAACAACCCTCAGGTTTTAGAAGTTATTTTATATTTCCAATTTTAAGAAATAGTTATTTATAGTTTGAAAAAAATCTAAACTGCTGGGAATTATGAACTATGGTCATGGAAACATCACAGAGACAAAATAATGATTATCAACATTTTAGATTCAGTAGTCAAACATATTATTGACTTAGATACTAACAGATTTCTCAGTTTTATAACTAAACTAATGAAAATTACCATTAAAAGATCATAAACTATATTTTAATAAACATCAGTGCTGTGATCAACTTATCTGCTCACACTTTCATGCAAAAAATGAAAAAGAAAAAACAGTATTATTAGTAGTGGTATTGTTTTCATTATTATTAATATCATCTTCATCTTTATTTTCTCGTTGATTATGCCAGAAATATCTAAAGCAATTTAACGATTTAAAGTCGAAAGGTTAACTTCAATAGATGCGTAAATAATGCAATAGGATGGGCAGAGAGGACAAAAGCAACAAAGAAACAGCCTAATAATCACGACACATATTGAGTAAAGTTGTATTATTAATCTCTTGTTTGGCATCCACTGGCTATATTGCCTCGGAGATAACAGCTTCGATCTTACTGACTAACTCTAGGAATCTGCCGAAATAGAATCCTTTTAAGAAGTGCTGCACTGTCGACCAGACTACACGCCACTGACATAAATTTGGCACATTACCCGAATAATATTAGTGATTTTCTAATATATGTATACACACACACACACACACACACACAAACATACATGCACTCACACATACATACATTTTCATCTCATGCAGAAAATTTCCAAATAAAATGGAAGAAAAGTGATGGAGCCATATCTTCTGAATACACATAATAAACCTTCATAATGATTGAAACACAATATTGGGAATGCATAAATAAATGTCTACAGCCTTGGGTTCCAATTTTAGAAGAGTTATTTTGAATTCAATTCTGTAATGTTCTGTGCTGTCTATCTAATGCAGATTTCTTATATGTTCTTGTGTACGCATTCTAGCATTCTCATTTGCACACATAAACATAAATACACATATACAATTTCAGATACACATTCACACAGACACATGCATATACAAGCATGTGTTCACCAAAGGTTAGTTGTCATACAATTATAGTTATATAATTAAATGTACACACACACACACACACACACACACACACACACACGCGCGCGCGCAAATACATAGACAGACAGACAGACAGACAGACAGACAGACACACACACACACATATTCTTTTTAGAGTTTAGCCAGAAGAGGAAGGGTAACACCTATAACCTTTGCAGAATTTCTGAGAATGGTGAGTGGAGTGGGATAAACCACTCGCCATGAGTTGTTGCAGTAGGAAATACTACATCAAGATATCCAGTTATCTTCTGTTTGTAACAGCATGGACTTGCTAAAGATATGCAATCATCAAAACATAATATTTGTTCTTGAGGATACTCTGCAACTCACTAAGTTTGTTGGGACTATGGGACTGAAATAACACACACAATTACACATACACACACACACACACACACACACACGTGTGCAAATAAGCAATAAACATGAAGAACACGCAGGAAATTTATATATAGAGAGATTATATATATATATTTTCTTGGATGCCTAGGAGGTTCCCTACAAATTGTAGATGGTTTCTTTTATCTAGGTGACCTAACAAGCAATAGAGGAGGAAGTTCTGAAAACTGGAAGTATAGCTGCTAGAATAAAAAGAGACAGGAGAAAGTTCAGAGAACTATTACCTCTGTTGGTAACAAAAGGTCTCCATTTCCAAATGAAAGGTAAAGTGTATGCTCTTTGTGTATGAGTAGCAATGGTACACGGTAGTAAGACATGGACACTGAATGCAAAGAGCATGCGAAGATTAGAAAGAATGAAGCTCGGAAGCTTTGTCTGATGTGGAGCATCATGGTGCATGTATGACAAAGTGCAATTATGTTGAGAGAAATCATTAGAGACAACTCTTGACATATGTCGAAGTTATAATGATCTCATAAGCAGAGGTATAAAGTGCAACAAACTTGCTGAAGTAGTGATAGTAGAACCACTTAGTAAATATACAAGATTTACACTTTTTGACACAGAAAGATAGTAATGTTTTAGGCAATGGTTGTGAAGCCAAGTGCCACAGATTACCGGTGCACTGAAATAGGTGTATAGCAAAACTGTGGATTTATGAATGTATAATTTAAGGCTTCAGAAAATTCATCCTAATCCAAGAGTTTATTATTACTTTTGCATTTTTTTTTAAAACTATGTTGTTCACAGTTGTTATATACAACTGTGATTACTAAAACAATGCAAGTACTAGTTTCATTCTTTTTATAAATTTTTAGCTTTAGGAAATAGTTTTCTATTTAAAATTTCCAGGTAAAGTGCACAAGAACTATTTTTTTATATTTCAAGAATGCCAAAAAATAAACAGATTAAATGCCATTGGTTTGGATAATGAATAACTCAAAGTCAATGAAGAAAATAATGATTGTAGTGGTGTTTGTAATAATGATGATGATGTTGATGTTATGAGGTCATGGTAATGAAAACAAATGCTAAAATCTTTAAAATATTTGAAATCTAAGGAAACGTGGAACAATCAAAATGAAAAAAGTGATTAAAAGTAACTATCTCTAAAATAGCATATGACCCATTGATAAAAATAAATCAATGAACTGACTACATTTGTTTACAACTGAAGCATAAAATTTCGATTCAATGCAGCATCTTTAAATACTATGAATGTACATTTGATATTCAAGCAGCAACACATCAGCAAGTCATTAGAGAGTCCCTTGACCTGACAGAAATAGCATTGAAATCTCCTTCATATCACATCTTGATATTTGAAACTAAATAACCTGAGCAGTGTGGATCCTGATACACAAAAAAAATGAAACAGTCATGACTAGATCCTTTTTGATTATAGCTATGTTGAATGGGGACAGATCTGGGGTGAAACAACAATGTTGACCAGACACTTTACCATTTTACATAAATAATGCAATTATGGCCTGTTATTTAACTGAAATATTGCTAGAACCTCTTATCTAATTTAGACAATGCTAAAGCTTCTATCTAATTCAAATAACGTTAAACCTAGCATTTAATTTAAATAATGCGAGAGCCTTACAGCTAGTTCAAATAATGTTGAAGCCTCTTGCCTATTTCAATCTAGCATGAAATAAAACTATCCACTTGAATACTCTTAGTTCTTTCACCAACAAACAGCTTTCAGTCTTTTGGGTTTTTTCTTTTTTTTCTTTCTTGGCTCTTTGTCAAAATGCGTCATCTGTTTGGTGGTATGAAGAAAAACTTTTTCAAGAAGACAACTGAAGGAGGATGCAGTTCTTGACAAGATTAATAGAGTGTTTAATTTATTGGTTTGTGCTGAAGAAGGACAGAAGAGAGAATGAGGAAAAGTGAAAAGGTTGATTCATTAACTAGTCACAGTTGTGAAGTTCCATATCAAATTTAATCAAACAGCTCCAAAGACACAAAGGTAAATGTTTAAAGGACTGAATGTGACCTACACATCTGCTGATACAGATATACTATACTTCTGTATTATGCATCAGTAAAAGCAATAACTAAGATGGGGACACTACTCCAACTAATACATAATATAAAAATTCCTGATCTCAGAAATATAGAATTGTATACGATACTTCTACCTAACTGAGAGTCATATGACATACCCCTGGAGGCAATCATTCCCACTCACTTCAAAGAAAAGTCACTTAAATGATTGGTATGAGATTACTCACCAACTCACTCAAACTTCTGACTAACAGAAGTTGGAGTGTGTTATAACCTCTCTCTGGTTCTACAGCTGCAACGTTAACTTCAGCTCCTTGGGAGTGGCTAATCTCATGACACCCCAACGCAAGCATTCCAGATTTACTGATCTTTCTTAACCTCACCATCCAGTATCCACCCCCAAGTCTAGGTCCAAGCCCTGCATTACCCATCATACCTTGTCCTTCCTTCTCAGTATGACAGCTCTTTGTAATTACCTTCTTGCAGTCGTTTTCTTTCTGCAGCTGCCAACTTGCAGCTAATCTAGAAGAATGTTAACAATATTGATATAGGGGAACCTTACCGCACATCAGCTTCAGAAGGCCTGTTAACAAAAACTGAAGGATACATGTAGTTGTTGATATCCCTAAAAAGACAGAATGGTCATGGCTGGAATGTCTTTGATCATAGATTTACACAATCTGCACCAGATTGTTACTAAACAACAAAAAAATACTGACATAAGAAACACATAGGCATATTAGATATCAACAAATACATTTACCCATCAATTCTTTTTAACATTAAGATGGCGAGCTGGCAGAAATGTTAGCATGCCAGGCGAAATGCTTAGTGGCATTTCATCTGTCTTTACGTTCTGAGTTCAGATTCCACCGAGGTCAACTTTGCCTTTCATCCTTTCAGGGTCGATTAATTAAGTACCAGTTACGCCCTGGAGTCGAGCTAATCGACTGGCCCCTTCCAAAAAAATTTCGAATTTTTTTAACATGGGGTGTTTGATTTTGAGGGAGAGTTGGTTATGATTTCTAGCAAATCAATTAACCACATGTAACTTCTCATATAAACTCATAAGTCAGTGTTTACAAAGCTTACTCATCAAGTGGGCTGATTTTTTCCCCCTGTATGTTCAAAGTCTAGAATATAAATATACAGGATTAGTGCTCTAATGCACATTGTATTTGCTCATTAGAGGATTAGCAGTGGCTTCATTGGTAAAAAAAAATTTCTTGGCCACAAACCCAAACCCTCCAATCATTATGATGTCATTTTAACAATGTTTAGTCATTCAATCATTCAAGCTGAGATCTACTGAGAAGTCTTTTTTTTTTTATATATGTACAAACTCCCCCTCCATCCTATCAAGAGAATTATGGAAGTAAATCAATAGAAATCTACAATGAAACAAGCAGAACAAAAACTGAGAGGGTGTATATAGAAAGATGACTATTGAACTATTGCACTCCTATTTCTGATAAAACAATTACAAATCAATTAAGAGTTCAACTGCTTGTTAGACATAAAGGTCATGATCACAGAAGTTTTGAGATCAACTGAACATTATTCATTAGAAAGCAACAATAACTAATGAGGCTAGTTTACTGGCAACTATTCATGACCAGTGTATTATATGTTTAATTTATTAATGAACAATTAATTAAGGTAATTTGTGATTGTAAACAGAAGGTAAAGGCAATGGAGAGTTTTTGCATCAGTGCTTCATGTTATGTTGTTTGTTGTTTTCTTTGTATTTGATTTTTCTTTTGCTTGCTTGTTTCTACAACTGGTTATACAGGTAACATGAAAGTCAATATATATTGGAATTATTGATGAATGTAATCAACATTAAGTCAAAATAGCTTCACATTGTATTTGGTTCAATTCTACTAGATAAGTGAAAGCTTATCTCCCTCCATTTTTCTCCCACTTACTCATTTTATATATATATATATATGTATATATATATGTATATATATATATATATATATATATATATATATATATATATATATATATATATATATATATATATATATATAGTAATAATATTAGGGAATAAAAAATTTATTCCAACCTTACAGGCAAAAATCGGTATAAAATTACACCAGGTTTCCTAATATATAATATATATGTATATAACTATTTAGAGATGGTATATGCCTCACAGCATGGATTTGGACGGGTTCTGAGTTGACTGAGTTGTGGAGTGGTGGTTCATCTCTAAATTAGTTTATATATATATCGATATAGATATACACACACACACACACACACATATATATAGAGAGAGAGAGTGGAGGGGAAGAAAGACAGACACACCAGACCGAGTGGATTGAAAGTTTGCTTTATAAGCACATGATTTCAAGTTCTATCACACTGCATGGCACCATGAGCAATCATATTCTACTATAAGCCTCAGTCAGATCAATTCCCTATGAATGGAATTGGCTGGCAGAAACTGTATGAAAGATTGTCATAGACAAATATGTGTGTGTGTATGTGTGTTTATGTGTGTACCTGTGTATAAAGAGTAATGAGTGAGCAGATAAAATAGTTGGCATTGTGTAGATAACTTACCAGGATCTTACTTCAATCTCAATAAAGTTGATACAAGTTATATCAACTGTTTAGTCATCTAGTTGTGAGAGGCAATCTGAGCACTGCACATCAAATATTCACTAAATAAACTTATGTATGTTTAGTTATCTAGATCAGTGGGTCCCTTTTTTTTTTTATCCTTTGTCATTCATGGTGTACTTTAGAGCAACTAAAAATATTTTAGTGCACTTTGTACAAAAGGTTAAAATGTATTTTGAAAAAATGGAATTTATATATTTTAGCCTATAAATACAAATAATATAAACTACAGGAAATATTTTAAGCATGCATTTCTCTAAACAGAGAATAAATAAAATAGTTATGTAGAATTTCAGTTTGTGCCTTTCACTATTTCAAATAAAAATGTTTACATACATGTGTCTGTGTCTGTAAGGGAAAAGATGCATGCATACAAGGGTTCATCAACAAGGAGGATTCAGTTGAACATGTGAACTTTTGAATTTATGTGCAAGTGACTGAGCATTCCACAGACATGTGCTCCCTTGATGACACAATGTGTCTATATCATTGACTTACAGGTTCAATCCATCCAATGGGCTTCTATACAGTTTCCATCTTCTGAAGGTCACTCATATGATATGAACCAATCTGAGGTAACAGAAAATGACATTTGCCAAAGATGTCATACCTGGGGATTGAACCTCAATAGTGCAGTGTAGTGTTAATATTATAAGTGACTATATCAAATAAAAAATGTTTACATATATGTGTCTGTGCCTGTAATTATTTATATGTACGTCATCATTATCATTTTACATCTATCTTTCACACAGGCATAGGCTGGAGACTGACAGTATCCAACAGATAGGAAGACCAAGTCTTCTCTTTGTTTAATAAAAATGGTGGGAAGAGATAATATTGAGAATAGGGTGATAGATGTCAAAAGCAGGTGGCTCCAAGGAGAGGGATAACTGGTACAGCAAAAGGAAATGTAATATGCGTGGTTTTGTTCTTGTCTGATCTCATTTAATTATAGCAGTTGAACAGTAGTCTAGTTAGAAGAGTGGTGGGTCCAAGGAATATGAAAGGTAATGAGGGCTTGACAGGGATACAATAGAAGCAAAGCAATGTTCAGGACTTCTTTTCAGTTTCCATCTCCTATATTCACTCACAAGGCTTTAGAAGCTTTGAGGCTATAGCAGAAAACACTTGCTCAAAGTGCCACATAGTGGAACTCATCCTAAAACTATGTGATTACATAGCAAACTTCTTAACCTCACAACCAAGTCTCTGTGTGTGTGTAGTGTGTATAGGGAAATATATGTGGGTGGGTGATCGTGCATGCTACACCTATGTGGAGAACCATAGTTGACCTACATCTGAAATGATCTAAAATTCTAATAACCAAAGCAGAAAGAAAGACAAGCTAATGCTTTCTTTAACTCCACTTAATAACTACTCAGTTGTTGATACCCTTTCCCAACTCCATTCTTTAAAAGTTGTGCCAAAACAAATTTCGTGATTTACTTTTAAAGCCAGTTATCTTTTATCCTCATGTTATATTAACCTTGAATTAATCTTGTGTAAAGAAGAGTTCCACATGTGTATCTAGCCCCGGAATATACTCCACTGTAAGATATCATGTGGTGGCCAAATAATGACATAAGAGTTCTTATATGCAGGTTATGAGGTCTTCACCCAAATTATACTTATATATATATATATATATATATATATATATATATATATATATATATATATATATATATATATAAAGGACAAGATCTCCTTTAGTCATGAATGAGCATGGGATTGCACCTAAAAAGTTCCTCTCTGAGGCATAAGTCCAGGCAAGGTCGTTTATGGAAGACCAGCAGTCATCCATGCATATCAACCTCCCCTCACGATGCAACCAATGTTATCCAAGAGAAAGGCAAAGGTCATTACAGCTCGACACCAGTGACATCACACCTCATTTCTACAGATGTGTGAACAGAAGCAATATAAAATAAAATGTCTTGCTCAAGAACACAACATATAGCCTGGTCCAGGAATTGAATTTACTACCTCATGATTGTGAGCTTGACACTCTAACCACTGACTCGTGTACCTTCACTCTGTGTGTGTGTGTGTGTGTGTGTGTGTGTGTGTGTGTGTGTATGAGCCTCACTAATGCCAGTGTCACAAAAAAAAAAAAAAAGAAGAAGCACCCAATACACTGTTAAGTGATTTGACCTTAGGGAAGGTCTTCCGCCATTGAAAACATTCCAAGGTTGACATTGCAGCATGAGGCATCTTTGTGGCTCAGCAGATCCTGTCAAACCATTCTACCTAAGCCACCAAGGGAAACAGATGTTAAATGTTTAAATGATGTTGATGATGATATATAAGACATCTTAAAATGAATTAAAAGCATAATATCAATCAGTTCTTTGGAAAGCATTTTAAAAGCAGTATTTCAATATAACATATGTAGTGACAGTTGTTGAGATGAAATTAACTGAATTAGAGAGCTTAGACAAAGGATTAAAGTGACCAATACAAGTAAATCACACGTAATTTGTTGTCAAGTAAAAATATATATAGTTTCAGAAAGTATCTTCAACAGAACAGTGCAATAATATCAATTCAGCTGTCAACCAGTACTAATACTATCTTTCATTTAGAAAGCTATAGTGACAGTAATAGCTTACACAACTAAAACTTTAAAGCCAGTTCAACCATTGATGGCTTTGGCTCATTTTCTTTCGCGTTTCCTTTCTCTCTGTCTTTCTTTTTCCTCTCTTCTTTTACAGTGACTTGAATAACAAAAAGAAAAATGCTGCATCAAGTAAAGATTCTAGATTTTCTATTTTTGCTGCAATTATTATTTTTGTTATCACTATTGATATAATTATCATCATCATCATCAATAATAATAATAATAATAATAATAATAATAGTATTAGTAGTACTTTTATTATTATTATTTCAATAGTGTTATTTTCATTGTGTGCTTTCACTGCACAGCCAAGCATAACTTCATGTGCCTTGGGTATGTGCAGTGTTCTGTGCTTGCCAATTGAAATGAAAGTCCTTCATATAAGGTGTGCAGTACCCACTCTATACAGTGTGTTTGTTTGAAAATCCCGGTGTTTTTTCTTTTTATTATATATTGGTTTGAATCTTTTTCAATCATTCCCAAGGCACTGCACCTAGTATTACAGAAGAATTTGATAAAAATGATTAGTGGTGGGCAGGCTGTGAATGATGATATGAGCAAGGTAACAGTACTGACAGAGCAGTGTTATTGATAGAGAGGTGGTATCAGTAAGATGATGGGATTGATTGGTTGAGTCATAGCAAGGTCACCAAATAACTTGCAAGACACAATCCCTCAACTGACATATATTTATATATACACGCACACATATCAACATTATCATTTAACGTCTGTTGTCCATGCTGTAATGGGTTGGACAGTTTGACCAGGGCTGGTAAGCTGGAAGGCTGCATCAGACTTCATTCTGATTTGGCATGGTTTTCTACAGCTGGATGCCCTTCCTAATGCCAACCACTTGGAGATTGTAATGGGTGCATATACATGCCACCGGTATGGTTGCCATTTGCATGACACCAGTATCTGCCATGACTTCAATTTTGCTCGGCTTGATGGGTCTTCTCAAGCATGACATAATGCCAAAGGTTTTGGTCATTGCCTTAGTGAGGCCTAACACTCAAAAGGACCACAGTCAAAAGGAGCTTGGCCACTTTGCCTCCATGAGGCCCAAAGCTCATAAGGAACTCAGTCACTTTGCCTCCGAGAGGCTCAACACTCAAAAGGAACTCAGCCACTTTGCCTCTCTGAGACCCAATGCTCTAACAGTGCTCTTTATGTGCCAGTTATGTGACACCATATTACAAAAGATTTTGGTCACTAGTCGTTACCTCCGTGAGGTTCAAAGTTCAAAGATCATGCTTCACCACTTCATCCCATGTTTCTTGGGTCTACCCCTACCACAAGTTCCCATCACAGTTAGAGACCAGCACTTCTTTACACAGTTGTCCTTGTCCATATGCATCATATGACCATACCAGCTCTATTGCACATCCCATCTGATGCTTCTTATGCCGAACTTTTCTCTCCAGAAGCTTACACTCTGTTGAACATGCACACTCACATTGCACATTCAGCAAAGCATACTGGCTTCATTTCTTTCAAGCCTACACATGTCCTTGGCTGTTACAGCCCATGTTTCACTGCCATGTAGCATGGCTGTTTGCACACATACACCATACTATCTGCCTTTCACTCTGAAAGAGAGGCTGTCTGTTAGCAGCAGAGGTAGGAGCTCTCTGAATTTTGTCCAGCCTAATCTAATTCTCACAACTACTCTCTAGGAGCATCCACCTCTACTACTACCTTGGTCACAGAGATAACAGAAGCTATCTACTACCTCTAGCTTGCTCCCCTAGCAGTTGATGGAGTATTTTGTGCACATTTTCAGCGTTTATTGTACCTATGCATCTTCCACATACAAAAGCTAGTTTCCCTGTAAACCTTCTTCTGATATTGATACACCTCAACTTCACTTTTCATCCTTCGGGCTCATGAAATAAGTCCCAGTTGAATATTCGAGTCAATGTAATCAATTAGTCCCGTCCCCTAAAAATTTCAGGCTTTGTGCCTAAATTGAAAGGATTATTATAACCATGGGTTTGGCTCCCAGACCGAGATGTGTATTGTGTCTTTGAATGAAACACTTCATTTCACACTGCTCCAGTCCACTTAGCTGTAAAGGGGTAACCCTGTGATAGGTTGGCTTTCTGATCAGAGGAAATGTTGGACTGCTCACCTAGCCAGTAGCACAGCATTGTTCAAAAGTTATACCAGTAATGCATAACATCAATTAGTCTCGTCAATCAGATGATCATATTTATAATCATCATCATTTTAACATCCACTTTTCTATGCTTGCTTCAGTCAGAATTTGTTGGTGCAGATTTTCTATAGCTGAATGCTCTTCCTGTCACCAACCCTTATCTGTTTCCAAAGAAGGTAATATTTCTCCATGGTCACACACATGTTTTTGCAGAATATTGCAAATGAATAACGATCATTTACCTTATGCAATGTCAAGACAAGAAGACACCAATACACACGACAGGATTCTTTCAGTATTTATTTACCAAATCCACTCACAAGGCTTTGGTTGACCCAGGTGTCATACAACGGGGCAGAACCCCAAACCAGGGAAGTAAACTTCTTAGTCACACATGCACACCTGTGCCTCTCTCTCTCTCTCACTCTCTCTTAATGTGTGTGTGTGTGTGTTGTGTGTGTATATGCACACGCATATATATATCAATAGAGATAGATAGATAGTCGGATTCTATTACATATTATTTTGATTCCTTCATCAGACCTGTTTGGAAGCATAGCGGATATCACAGCTGTCCTTTCTCATCCCTTACCCTAGTACACAAGTAAATAGTCCTTACCAATCCCATATGGATTAAAAGTTTGACTAACTTTGTTATAAACAAAATTTCTAAATATCCGACTACATTATCATCATCATCTTCTTTATTATCATCCCACAGTCATCATCATGAAATTTGTTGTTGTTTAATAGCCTGTGCCTGAGTCGATCAACAACACAGAAATAGTTGGTTGAATCTAGCTAACATTTGTAAAATACTTTAAATTCTTCATGATTCTGCCTGTGAACATTCCTTTAAAACATTTAAAACTAAAATTCATTTGCATTTGTAATTAGATTTTTAATGTTCGCTTCATTAATAGGTTAACTCTGACATATATATTGCTTTTTAATACAGGTGGCAACTCTAAGTAATTCACTTCAGTGATTATTTCTAAAACATCCTAATTTTTCACACTTACTCATGTACAATATCACAAATATATCAATCCCCTCAGAACCATATCTCTAATTAGATACATTGTGTAAGTTTTTCTAGAATGTAGAAAATAATGAAGAATTTGGGCTTTAAGGCAGTGAACTTTTTGTCATTCTTTATGTTCTGAGTTCAAATTCTACAGAGGTTGATTTGGCTTTCATTCATTCAGGGTCAATGAAATAAGAACCAGTTTAGCACCAGGGTCAATGTAATTGACTAGCTCCCTAAAGACTTTTAAACCTTGTGCCTATAGTAGAAAAGATTATTATTGTCTTTGGAACACAACTTAACAAAAATTTCTTACATAAATTGCAAAGGAAATTTTTAATTTAAATATAAATATCTGAAATCAAGAGGTTTTGTATTATAGAATCAGAGACAATCCCAGGAAGCTTAGTATAAAAAGAGTTTATGTTTGTCTTGTCATTACTTCAGCAAGTAAGTTGAAGTGTATATGTCTCTGAGGAGGACTAATAAGACTTAAACATATCCAGAGTTGTCTCCCATCTCTGCCAAAATTATAATAGGAGTTTTTGGGCTAATAATGTCTTTCTTCATCACATAGATATTACCAATTAAATCTTTGATGGTCATTAAATCAATTGTATTTAGACTAACTTGGAGGGTCTATGAATGTCGTAGGTACAGCTACATCCAACAGACCAAACCGAAGAAGTATCACCAATTTACTACATAAAAAATTAATGGAACAATCTTGACACAAAACAATAGTTTTCAATAGTTAGAACCACTATTTGTGGTGGTAGGCTTGCTCAGCTTGATACCACCACCTGGCACCTTGTCTTCCTTTAGTGAAATCCACTCTGTTGCAAGCATTTGGACATGGTTTCTAGTTTGAGGATACCTGCCTAAATCCTACCCACCAGTCTTTGAGATCCTGTAACATGTCATAGACATGTTACAAGATAAAAATTAAAAAGTACATTAGTCAAGGAGTGGATAGGCCAATGCTGTTTTCAGTGAGATAACAATAAACATCTATCAATAAAAGTGAGGAAGAGACTTAGGGGCATGCATAGAAACCACCATTACCTTTGGCCGTGAGACTTGGAACACCAACAAACAATTGCAAAAGCTTATCGATGATAAAAAGAAGTGATTCTTTGGATGGATGCTGAAGATATCTTATACAAATAGAGCAACGAATTTTGTGGACCTTAGATGAAGAGAAACAAAAAGAAAACTTAACAACAAAAGGAAGCAATAGGTAAAATTCATTAGACATCAGATGAGAAGACAAAACCATGAAGACCTGACAACAGAAAAACTAAAAAAATAGAAGGAGGGGAATGACAGAGAGAAAATACTTGAAGGCCTTACCATCTGGTTACAGAAAGACTGAACACAAAATCTTACTAAGTTGTGTGGGGGACAGGAGGGGATGGTAGTCCATGATGAACAATGCCTATAAGCACAGTACAGAAAAAATCAGTCGATCCATATATCTTCTCTGCCCACTATTCCTGGTAGGGTTGTGGAAGCAGAGACCTCAGGCACTTCCTCAAGACTTTCTAGTTGGATTTTTAAGCACAACCAATAAAACTATGGATATTATCCAGTCATCTCATTGTTTGATTACCCCTAGGTCTCGAACCAGTTTGCTCAGCTTCATTAATGCATTTGGCAATTCTTTCCTGTAGATAGCATCTATTCCTTCAGGGATCTTTTTTATTATTATTTTTGATATGTTCTGATATGAGAAGGGAGTTTGTGGGTAGAGGTATGCTGCTGAAATGAACTATGGAAAAGTTTAGAGGAGTTACTAATTGATATTGTTATTGCAGAGTCATTCTGCTATAACAGACACATGGCAAGAAGAAAATGAACTAATGAAATAATTAAAGAGAGATCTGTACAATCAACTCACGGAGTTAAATACAGAAGGGAATTTGTTGAAGGAGATATGGAAATTACACAAGCAAATAAAGTTTTGGTATTTTAGTTATGGCCCCCGTGTTAATATGCATGTGTGCACGTACATGTGAAAGAGTGATAAATAGATAGGGAGATGGGGCATATAAACAAATAGGTAGAGAAATAATATTGATCTACTTATCAAAAACTACTTCACTTTGTATTGGAATATTACACAAGGACGTAACTCTAATGCAGTAATGAACATGCTTGAAAACATGAGAGAGTGATTTCAGTATAATTACTGGAAGCACTCACTCTTTTAGATGCATGTACAGTTTCTGGACTACATCCAAGAAATAACTTCCATTATACACACAAAAAAAGTGGATGTGACTTCTTTGTGATCACTTGCTCTGCTACAAATAGCTGTTAAAATATCCTTTAATCATTCCCCACCAACTTAAAACTGGGAGGACATGTTAAATAATGTAGTTTTAGTTATATACAAAAAAAAGATAAAAAGAACATAGACCAGGCATGAGCAACCCTTTGCAAGAAGTAGGTTCCATGAGACATGGATCATCAGGTGGACCACACTATTAAAAGAGTTTGAATAATTTTTCATTTAAGAGTGCCATTCAGAAAGTCCCATAGGCTGTAGGTTGCCTGTGACTGCCTTACATCATACACTTCTGTCCAATTAGAGCTGACCTTTAATTAAACAACTAAATACCAACTGTCACAATTACCGTCAATCTGATTTCAGACTAAGCTGCTGCTGCAAAACAAATCTCTATTTACCCTCTTCAGATTGCTGGCTTAACACCACACTCCAACTAAACGTATTCGTGTGGTTTTCAACTTCCTAGAAATAACACTTGAATCTCCCTTTTATTACACACTACTGTCTTGAAAAAAAAAAAAAAAGGATATACCCGATAATGTGGTCCTGCAAAACTCTAGGATGGGATGGCCATGGTTAAAATAACATTGATTATATATCACTTCAGTCAAGGCTGACTTGCAGCTAAACAACAATATGCCCAGGAATTTCTTATAGAGTCTCTTCCTCCTGAAAATTTGTCCAATTGATCAGCCTCAAAATTATAATATCCCGATTTCCAATATTATTCTTGCATTTCTTCTAATTAGAAAAAGCAACCTATCTTGGCTGCTAAACTACATTCCATACAATCGATGTGCACAAACATCATTACATGGTTAACAGATTTCAGTTGAGATTCAATCACCCCAAATGACATTTTAGGCAAGTTCTCCTACCATAATATCAGCTCTGCCAGAGAGTGACATTTGTCAGATGGAAACAGTTTAATATGCTAGATTACCTATGGATCCATCCAAACGTTAACAACAGAGTAAACCTTGATAAAGGCATCCACAAACAAAGCAATGATGCTAAACCAGGTGGTGAAATCTGCTTGACAGTATATTTTGATCATTAATGTACATAAAGGTGCAAAGTAATTAATATCGTAAGCATTTATAAGCAATTACAACCCATTGCCAGTAGCTAATTTAGTTTAACATCAACACCATCATTTAGCTCACAATCATCCGAGCTTGCATGTCTCTAGTAAAATTTGTTGATACAGATTTCAATGGCTAGATGCTCTTCCTGTCACCAACCCTCACTTGTTTCCAAGTAGGGTAATATTTCCTCATGGTCAGACATGATTTTCACAGAAGATTGGAAATGAAGAACCTTGTTTGTATGATGAGAATGCTCATTTAAAACCATCAAGTGATGGCTAGACAAGGATACACATACATATATACATACTTTGAAGTGCATGCATTTGCAATCCAGGAATAGGAAATATCAACCAAGCACCTGATGCACAAAAGAGATAGAGATGCAGGAAAAGACATAAAGTGTGACAACTAATGCAGACTTTGTGGAGTTCACACTGAAGATATCACCCACATCATAAGCAGTTGTAAAAATGCCATCACAATATTATCTACTGATGAGACATGGCATTGTAGCTAGGACACTCTATAATGAAATCCATCGGAAGGAAAATCCCGAGAACAAAGGAATAAGAACCCACAATATGGTAGAAGCCATAGTCACTCATAATAAAAGGGAATACTGGTGGAATGTACCAGTGAAGACTCAATAAAATGCAAGCGCACCAGACCTGGTATAATGATTTGGGATAGAGAAGAGAAACTGTGCACATTTGTGGAAATTAGGTGCCCAGCAGACATTAACATAAGGCTGAAGATCAGTGAAAATGAGAACACCTATACTGAACTATTGACAAATCTGCAGCTACTCTATCTAGATTACAAGTTCAGGTTTATACCTGTAATTATTGGGACCCTGGGATATGTAATACACTGCCTAAATACCAACCTTGAGAAATTAGGCTTCTCAAAACCAGAAAGGAGAAAACTAATTCGAAGACTATAGATCCAATCCATCACTGGAACTGTAAAAATCTGTAAAACTTTTCCAGAAGTTTATCATTTAAATATATATGAGCATATCTAGATATGCAACTATATGCATGAGAATACATACATAAAATATACAAATCTGCACACACATACATAAATACATACATACATACATACATACAAACAAATAAACAAACAAAAATACCCTGTTGTTGATGTTGGAATTCCAATGAAGGAGCTTTGGATTTAGGTTAGAAACTGGTTCTTTCTCTATTGACAAGAAATCTTGAAGTAAACTGAATAATGGCATACATACATACATGTATGTTTCTTTTAGATTTCATCTACTAAATCTCACAAGGCTTTGATCAGCTTGGGGTAGTAGTAGATGACACTTGCTCAAGGTGATATGCAGTGGGACTGAACCCAAGACTATATGCAGTTCTATATTTAAGAGATGAGGAATTATGTACATTATTTACATTTGACAGATATTTGTCCTCGTCTTTTATTGTTAACACAACTTTTCGGCTGATATACCCTCCAGCTTTCATCAGGTGTCTTGGGGAAATTTCAAACCTGGGTTCTCATTCCTAAGGTATTTTTCAATGTTGTTGTTATTATTATTATTATTCAGGTCACTGCCTGGAATCAAACTCGGAATCTTGGGGTTAGTAGCCCACGCTCTTAACCACGGGCATATGGCATAGTGGTCAAGAGCGCAGGCTACAAACCCCAAGATTCTGAGTTCGATTCCAGGCAATGACATGAATAACAACAACAACAACAACAACAACAACAACAACAACATTGAAAAATGCCTTAGGAATGAGATCTCAGGTTCGAAATTTCCCCAAGACACCTGATGAAGGCTGGAGGGTATATCAGCTGAAACATGTTAACAACAAACAAGATGAGAACAAATATCCGTCAAATGTAAATAATATAAATAATGTCCAAGACTATATGGTTGAGACACAATTTTATAAATCTACTGTATCATAACATTTGAGAGTGTTTCACACACACACACACACACTGAACAACCACTGGAAGAGTTTCTAGGTAGTCAATGGACCTGATAGAAATAGCAGTCAAATCTTCCTCAATCCACACTTTACCCTCTTAGAAAAAAAAACATGGAATAATGTAGTTTGGGTTACACTATTATTAGAGAAAAAAAAACAGGATGGTCACGGTTGAAAGATCAAGGTTAATATAGGGTTATGCAAAAGCAACAACAACAACAATCCTCATTATATGATTATCGCCAGCTGACAGCAGACAATATAGAGATACATTGTTATTTTAATGGGAGCTGAAAAATCTGATTTCCACCTTTACACTCAACCAGATTGTTTCCTTGGCAACAGGACAAGGTAGGATTATAGAGAGGGAAAATATATATCTTATCAAGGATAGGGAAAAAGTGCAGTGGGAGGAGGAGGAGGAGGAGATTATAAATAATCTTTAATTGATAAGGATAGATAGAAACCAAGATGCTTTAATTATAAAACAGAAACATTGAGAACAATCACAAAATATATGTGTGTATGTGTGTGTGAGAAAGAGAGAGAGAGAGAGAGAGAGAGAGAAAGAGAGAGGGAGGGGAGAGAGAGAGAGAGAGAGAGAGAGAGAGAGAGAGAGAGAGAGAGAGAGAGAG
>NC_068981.1:150723809-150724957 GCF_001194135.2 Octopus bimaculoides
AAAGAGAGAGAGAGAGAGAGAGAGAGAGAGACAGACAGACAGAGACAGACAGACAGAGACAGACAGACAGAGACAGACAGACAGAGACAGACAGACAGACAGATGAGAAGTTAGGTGTAAAAAGCAAGGAGAGAGAACGAAAAAGGATGATCAACAAAATGATGGGGGGACAGGCAGAGAGAAGGATAGACAGAGAGAAAAAGATGGGCAGTAAAAGTGAAAGACAGTGAGAAAGAGAGTAGGAAAAAGAAAGACAAAGTGAAAGTAAAAAAAATGAAGAGGAAAAATCAGTCAGAACAAGAGAAAGATAGATCAGCTGGTAGAGAGGCTGACCAGCTGGGTGAAACCTTGACTGGCCAGCAGAGAGACTGACTAGCTGTCAGAGAGACTGACCAGCTAATGGAGAGTGACCTGCTAATGGAGAGACAGAGCAACTGGCCAGTGGAGAGACTGACTGGCCAGGACAGGACAGAGACTGACCAGCTGAGAGAGAGACCAACCTGCTAGTGGAGAGACAGAGAAACTGACCAGTGGAGAGACTGACTGGCCTGTCAGCAGAGAGACAGACTGACTGGGAGGTTGACTGACTGGTTGGTGGAGAGACCAACCAGCTGGGAAACAAAGAAACTGACTGACTGGGTGACAGACAGACCAGCCAGGAGACAGACAGACCAGCCAGGAGACAAATAGACCAACTGGGAGAACAAACTGGGAGATAGACAGACCAACCAGAAGACAGACAAATCAACCAGGAGACAGACAGACCAAGTGAGAGACAGACAGTTGGACTAAAAGATTGACAGACAGGTTGGAAGTAAGAAATAAACCTACACTTAATAATACACATTCAGAATATAAATGGTTAATAAATAATAAGAAAAATTAATATGAGAAAAAAAATTTCGGAGGAAACAAACATACGTTGAGATGACAGAAAGACAAAAACAGTGATGCGAGCCATTTTCATTGGAAAATTAATCTTACTTATGTAAAAAACAATTTTCATTCTGACAAATGGAATAAAATGTAGTTGCCCAAGACAACGCGATTCCATCATAGTATATGAGGAGGAGCCAAAAATGATATGTCTTCTATGAATTGCAGGTAGGTGTGTGTGTGTGTGTGTGTGTGTGTGTGTGTGTGTGTGT
>NC_068981.1:150724967-150726630 GCF_001194135.2 Octopus bimaculoides
TGTGTGTGTGTGTGTGTGTGTGTGTGTGTGTGTGTGTGTACGTGCGCATGCATGAAGATGTGTTTGTGTGTGTGTGTGTGTGTGCATGTGTGTGTGAAGATGTGTTTGTGTGTGTGTGTGTGTGTGCGCGCATGCATGTGTGTGTGTGTGAAGCTGTGTGTGTGTGTGTGTAAGCTGATGTGGAACAAGTCTTAGGCACCTGAAAGAAAGTGTTCAAGGTCAGGACATTTTTAAGTGCTATATTTAACACATGAAAACTGAGCAGCAGTAGCAGCAGTAGCAACATTATTAGTTGCAGTTGAAACAGCAATAATAGTATCAATATCAGCAGCAGTAAAGACTGAGAACACTTTGCCAATATGGCAGCTAAAGTAACAGTTTAAACACCAGCATTGATCTCCTAACTCAGGAGAACTTCATCCTGGAATCTAATTTCACCAGAAATTCTTCCTATTTTCTTTATCAGCTTTGGAATACTTGCACATAAGCAACAGCATGAGAGAGAGACAGTGACAGAGAGAGAGAGGCAGAGAGACAGAGACAGTGAGAGAGAGGCAGACACACAGACAGAGGGGGAGGAAGAAATGAGTGTGAGGGAAAGATGAGAAAAGGACACACAATATGAAAATCAGAGATTATTAACAAGAGCCATATCAATAAAGCAGGGATACAGCTTCTTCCATGTATGTACATATACATATTCACATATATGCATGGTAAACAGACATTAAATGATGATGATTATATATATATATTTTTTTTTTACTTCTTTCAGTCAGTTGACTGTGGCCATACTGGAGCACCACCTTGAAAGGTTCTAGTCGAGTAAATCGACCCCAGGACTTAGTTTTTAAGCTTAGCACTTATCCTATCAGTCTCTTTTGTGGAATTGCTCAGTTACCAGTTGTCAAGTGGTAATGAGGGGACAAACACAGACTCAAACGCACACACACATATATATGACAGGATTCTTTCCATTTCTGTTTACGAAATCCACTCACAAAACTTTGGTCAGCCCGTGACTATAATACAAGACACTTGTCCAAATTGCCACGTAGTGGGACTGAACCCAGAAACATGTGGTTAGAAAGGTGTGGGTGTGTGTATGTGTATATATATATATGTATATATGTGGGAGAATTTACGCTAAAAACAACAGACGAAGACAGGTGGTGTAAACAACAAATGGATGTATTAGTTTAACGCTCGGGAATAGAGAAAGTCTCTGACGTTTTGAGCCTACGCTCTTCAACTGAAAGGAACACAGAAAGAAATAAGGAGAGAAACAAGGAGAAAAAATATATAAATGTAGTGGTCAGCGATCTATCATAATTGGGTACCCTCCCAGCAGTATACTGGATAGATACTATCCCTTAGTGGGTTGAACCCCCAACCCCTAACTCTCTCACGTTATATATAATATATACATATATATATATATATACTGGAGTAAGCACATAAATGTGAAACAAGGTGGAAAAAAGAGTACTTGAATACCAGAGGTAGAGTAATATGCTTTATTTAAAAGTAGCAGAAATATAACAAAAGCTGTTACTCAGAGTTTCCCGTTCCTGTTTGTCAGACAGTTTTGTTAAAAACTGTCCAACGAACAGGAACATGAAACTCTGAGTAACAGCTTTTGTTATATTTCTACTGCTTTTAA
>NC_068981.1:150727063-150743293 GCF_001194135.2 Octopus bimaculoides
TATATATATATATATATATATATATATATATATATATATATATGTATGTATGTATGTATGTCTGTATAACTTTTACTTGTTTCAATAATTGGATTGTGTCCATGTTGGGGCACTGTGTTGAGGGATCTTAGTCAACTGAACAGACACCAGTACTCATTTTTTAAAGTCTAGTACTTATTCTATTAAGCATTATTTTTGCTGAACCACTAAGTTACAAGAACAGCAGTGGTGGGGGACAAACACAAAAACACATACACATAGATATATACACAGAGACACGCATACATATAAATATACAAGAGGCTTCCTTTAGTTTCCACGTACCAAATCCACTCACAAGGCTTTGGTTGACCCAGATCTTCAATAGAAGAGATTTGTTCAAGGTGCTACATGCTGGGACTGAACTCAGAACCATATGGTTGGGGAGAAAACTTCTTACACACACCCATAATTTAGCAGTTCAGCAAAAGAGACCAACAGAATAAGCACCAGGGTTCAAAACAGAAACAGAAAATAAGTACCAGGGCTGATTAGTTTGACTAAAATTCCTGAAGGCAGTGCACCAGCATGGCCAAGTCTAATGACCGAAACAAGAGAAATATATATACGAGAGCAAGCACATATGTGAAACAAGGTGGAAAAAATAGTACTCGAATACTGGAGGTAGAGTAATATGGTTTATTAATAAAGCTGCAAAGACATCACAAAAACTGATACTCAGAGTTAAACATAATTGCTCGCCAGACAGGTTTTGTCCGACAAATGGGAAACTGAAACTCTGAGTAACAGTTTTTGTGATGTCTTTGCAGCTTATTAATAAGGGATATATATATATATATATATATATATATATATATTTGTCCACCACAGCAGAAGTGTTAAGGCCATTCCCCTTGATGAAGAGGATTAGCTTGCAAGAGTCAAGTGCCGGTGACACACAAAAAGCACTTGTGCAGTACAACATAAAAGTGCTCATGCCAGTGCCATGTTAAAAGCACCCAGCACACACTGTGAAGTGGTTGGCATTAGGATGGGCATCCAACCATAGAAACCATACCAAAACAGACTAGAACTAACTTGCTACAGCTCTACATCATGCCAACTCTGGTCAAACCATCCAACTCATGCCAGTATGGAAAATGGATGTTAAATGAAGATGATGATGATACACATCCAAGCACATGCACACATATTATCAGGAGCAGCATTTTACATATGTTTTCTATGCTTGTATAGTCTACACAGGTCTTTTCAAACACAGTAGCTCACCATATGTCCCAGTCCCTTGTCATCTCCAAGATAATCTTTCACAACTTCTCCTTATATGTTCCTTGCTCTTCTTCACCCATAGGTTCTTTCCACTTGAACTGTTTGGCAATTCTTTACACAATTGTCAACTGCCATACATTGTCTCTTCATGCTCTGTCTTTTATTTTGCACACACTATCTGATTTATTTTTATCTCAGCTTTGTCTCTCAGTTCATTTGGGCTCCGTCATTCATGCACCCTTACCTTACACATAAAGCAAAGAATAGCAACTTCATTTCTCTCAAGTATCTTCCAAATTCAATGTCCATGCAATATCACACCATATACTCGAGCATCATACACTCTGCCTTGCAATCAGAGAGGGAATTCCTTTATTATAAACAAAGGTAATAACTTCCTGATGTTTACCACCTTGTTATTATTCTGGCTATGATGCTTTCAGAACACCCACCACTAAACTGCTAATTAGGTCACATAGCTAACAGGAACACTAAACTATTATTTTTAGAAAAACCCACTAACATCTGTAAGAATTTGTTTCCAGTTCATTTAATTAAAAAAATCTATGGTAAAATCACCTTCTCAAGTCATGCTGACTCATAAGGGCTGGTTTCCCGGTTTCCATGGCATATAAATTCCTCACCTGCACAGGACTCCAGTCCATCCCAAGATTACTCATTTTTGTCAGCTGAGTGGACTGGAGTAACGTCAAATGAAGTGTTTTGCTCAATAAATAGCTTCTTGGGTATTAGACCAAAGTTCAAGTTTTATTTTTTTCTTAAGTGTATGTATAATACTTATCTAGAATAATTTTACTTAATCTACCCAGATCAGATTGGCCTGAGCAAATTAATCTAACTTTAGGGTTAGAAAAGAAGTTTCCTTTGTGATCTTTTAAAGTTATCCTAGGCCTCATAGGCACAAAAGGCTCTGTTCTATCATCAAGATCATAATCATTCATAGTTTTCTTAGCTTCTAAGTTAATGAACCTTAAAACATTTTTACTTGCTACTTTTTAATTACAAGTAATCTCTTTTGTCATTACTTCATGATATTTTAATAAATTCATATCACATAAGTTTCTGGTTTTATCAGATTGCACAGTAATTCCATTTTTTCTTCTAAGATTATATACTAAAGACTTTAGCTTCTTTAAATATTCATTCCCACTAGGGGATATTTAACAAATTTAGTATCTTTGACAATATTCCATAAATCGTTTTCAAAAGCCTCTAAATAGTGGTCTGGTGGTGAAAATTTCTTAGCCTTCAAGTTCTTTTTAGAAAGTTCAATATCTTCATTATGAGGGTTAATTTCTTGTTCAAAATCCTTATTGTGGTAAAAAGCCTTCCAACGGAGTCTATGAATTAATTCAAAAGTCTCGTTAATCAGGTCCTTCATGAAATCTTTCTTAGGTGGAATAAGAATGTTTTTTAAAGATAAGTCAATTGGTAATTTCTCCATTGATATCAGTGAAAAAAACAGTATTAATATTACTTAGGTAATATATAAATATATTATTATAAATCAATCCAGGGGAAAAACAACTCTTTGTAGCACTTTCTCATACAGTTTGGTATAAATACATTAATTTCCTTTCATATCATAAAATATTTTTATGAATATAATATGTGAAATTAAATAGAAAAAAAAACTAACATACATCTTTTGACGTAAACCTTCCATCAAAACCAAGACATTTAAGAAGAAATAAAAATTGAGATATTTGAAGAAATAATCTTCTATGTGAAAGTTCAATATGTATTCTATTAATAGGGAAAGAGAAAGAAGATCATATAACCTCAGTTCATTTGTTTTGATGTCTCTAGCTTAATCAACCTAATGACAGAGTAAGAATCTGCACAGAAAGTGCTTATTACTACTACTACTACTACTACTACTACTACTACTACTACTACTACTACTACTACTACTCCTACATCAAATATACGAGGCTGTTTGGTGACACAAAATTGTTGCTAATCTTCTAAAGTATCCTTTAATGATCTCTTTATCACTGATTTTTAGATGATGTCACTTACACTGGTTGCAGAAAAAGTCAAAGAGTGAAATTTATTTTACTCTCCTTTGAAAATATTAGGTTTCTTGATTCCTTACCTTGTTCCTATTACTTCAAATAAATGTAATTTACAAGCTTAACTCTTTAGCATTCAGATTACTCTGTCAAATGTAATGCTTATATATTCATATTGATTTGAATTAATTATGCATTATCTTGTAACCTTGAGATTTCAACGATGTGATAACATATTTTCACAATAATGTTGTTAGGTAGGTGTGAGAGGCCAAAGCTGGCCAGTTTACACATAAAATAGACAGAAAATTTGGGATTATATATGGCCAGCTTAAATGCTAAAGAGTTAAGTCCTTGTAGACAGTGTTTCCTTTTGTTTTTTTCCAAGATGGCAGAGTGGTGGTATGAAGGAAATCTGGCTGCTATTTCACAGCTTAAGAATCCACATAGAGACTTTCCATTGTTGGTTTGATTCTAAACAGTAATATTAAATTGAAAATATGAATGGAATGTAGTCTTCGCTCTAAGATAGCAAAGGAAAATGATGGGGTGGTTAAAATAATGAAGAATTAACAAGTCATAGGTTTATATCTAACTGCAAGCTTTAGGCAAGAAAATTAATTCACCATCTAAATTAGCTTAAAACTACATTAAACTACATCATCTGCATCATTAGCCAAAACATCATCTACACTAGCTTAATTACTCTTAGCTGTCAGGAATTAGTGATGAGCTTTTCTACAAAAGTTAACTGCAACAGACTTAATGTTCTATTGAAGAGCAAAGTTTTCTGAAATCTATTTCATGTTACTGAAGCCAGCATTGTTATGTCCCAGTGGATAAACTCTTGTTATAATTACTTGTAATCAATGAGTTACCCCTACCTCATCGTGAGTCAACCGTAGAAAAGTTACCTCTTTGTGCAACTATTAAAAATGCCTTGAAATTTAGTTTCTATGTCTTTCTGTTAAGAAATACAAAATTCCAATCTTTTTCACCAGAGTCAGAAGTCTTATAAAATTGGAAGTTCAGTGTTGAGATATTAAGTGATAAAAATTACTCATTCATCAAAGACAAAAACCGAACTATTCATTTTTATTATCATGATCTCTATTATATAATTTCAGTCTTCGGGTAATCACCGTTTTCTTTTTTCTTTTTTCTCCTACTTTCTCATATAATGGATCTCTAGACTAAGCTGCTTGCGATTTGAATTTGAACTAACAATTCCTTAATCTATCATATTAGCATGTGCTTATGCGATTTTTACTGCCACTTCTGAAACATTTTTGTCTTAACCGCTTTGTTAATACATTTCTCAAGAAATTATATCCGTTTTTATTATGCTAGTGTCTGAAACAAATTATCATGGAATTTTGATGGAAAATTTTAAATTAGATCACTTTAACCCGTTAGCATTTAAACCGGCCATGTCCAGCCAAAATATTCTACCTGTTTTATGTTCAAACTTGCCATAACCAGCCTCTCAAACTTACCCTACAACATTCTAAGAATAAACACTCACATCATTGAAATCTCAAAGCTACAAGATAATGCATGATTAACTGAAAACAATGTGAATAAATAAACAATACAGTTGACAGAATAATCTGAATGCTAAAGGGTTAAAAGGGGAAATTTGTATCATAAAACAAAGAATAGTTCCAGGTAGATATATATCAAAAGGATTATTTACCAAAATTACTTGAAATACTTAAGAGTAAATTTATTTAACAAAATCACCATTGGCTTCAACCTCGGCCTCCAGATGACTTTGAAATCTCCTGTAACTCTTATGGTTGGTCTCCTTGTTCAAGATGGTGAATGCTGCCATAATCCTTGCCCTCACTTCATCTTTGCTGTTACAAGGAGTTTTGTTGGTCTTTTGCTCAACTGCGTCCCACACATGATAATAAAGGGGGTTGCAGTCTGGGGAGTTGGATGGCCAGATGTTAAGAGTGATGTGGTCACAGAAATTGCCTGACAGCTGTGACTAGGTTCTCCTACTTGTGTAGCATGGTGCAGAGTCCTGTTGTTAGACACAGGGTCTTCCAGCAGCCATCCTCTTGACCCAGGGCAGCACTACCTCCTCTGGGCACTTGATGTAGGCTTCTGTGATAAGTCTGAGACTGTGTGGAAAGATGAATGGGAAGATGAATTGCCATCACTAGTGATCCAAACACCATGATGTTGACTGGATGTTTGATTTTTATCACTCTCGGTACATGTCCTCAAATTGCACTGTTCTCAGATTGACACCCAAACACTCTGAAATGTTCATACTGGAGCTTCCAGTGCAAATGCCAAACAGTACAACATGTCATTTCCAAATTTCTGACAGAGTGAATTGCATCATGGTGCTGTTTTTGTCACAGATGGTGCCCAACCAACTCTACTATACTTTGTAGTCAACAAAATCAAAAACAAACAATGCACATGTGTGAAATTAAAAATATAAAATGGCAACAATTTACTCATTGCACCCTGTATATATGAAAATATAATAGGATGGTCATGGACAGGACGTCTTTTGACCATAGGTCTGCTGAATTTTACACTAAGGTAAACTACAACACACAAACCAGGAATCATTTCTACAGGTTTTGCTTATGGTTCTAATTGTAGATAGAATCATACTGCAATCAATTCTTTTGACAAATTCTCACCCTCACCTATCAATGTGTCAAAGTTTGAAATCATGATCATAAATGACATAAATAGTGATTTTTAACAAAAAAAGGAAATCTTAAATTTTAGGAAAGGGTATCATCAATAAAGGTCAAACCCAGGACTTGAATGGTACCAACCTCTGATGGATGAAAAGCAACGATTGCTCTCAATGAGATTTGAGCAGATAATGTAAAAAAAAAAAAATCAAAACAATTTGTGCAACACTCTAAAAATTCTGCCACTCCAGTACCCTATTATTATTTCCTGTAAGGCTATTATTTATTCTTCTGTAACATTTCCTAAACAATAACACTTTTGACTAGCAAATAATGTGTGCATGCGTGAGGGCAAGATAGAGAGAAAGGGAGGCCAAAGGTTAAGTAGGAGTCAAATAGTGATGGCTATTTAAAAGCCTTAGATGAAGACAAGAGAGTTAAAATTAGCTTCTATTTTTTTAAGTAAAATTTGACAGGCTTCAATCAGAGGCTGTCTTTTTGATGTGAACAAATTATGGAGTTATCACTGCTAAAAGCTGTATCATAATGACTCAGAAAATAAAAGTTGTTTCGTTATTGTTTAATCACAGACCAACCCTGATCCAGTAAAACTAAGATCAAAAGCATTCCAATTTTTATCATCCAATCTTTCACTCAGTCATATACTATATCAAGGATTGCATTATCAACTGTGTCTTTTCTTATAACTGTAACGAGTGATATGAGATAGATCTAGAAGGTTGAGTGACCAAATACAGGCACTCACTGTAACCAGTTAGAAAACTACATTGAGTAAAATTTATCTTTCTTTATTTAGATTAGTAGTTCTCAACTATGTTTTGCTAATGGACTCCTTTGATTCCTAGTTCACTCTACTGAACCTCCATAGCCATTCAATGTTTAAGAGAATCCTATTATCATCATCATCATTTAATGTCTGTTGTCCATGCTGGCATGGGTTGAATGGTTTGACTAGAGCTGGTAAGCTGAGGGGCTACACCAGACTCCAGTCTGATTTGGCATGGTTTCTACAACTGGATGCCCTTCCGAATGCCAACCATTCTGGGAGTGTAATATATTTTTATAACTAAATATTATTAGGAATTGTATTTAAAAAATATTAAAAAAGATATTTTGTGTATTGTAGGATTTTTACCAGTTTATTGTACATAAATTTAAACAACAAAATCTTATATGAACCCCCAAAGGTCATATAGAGCTCAGTCCAGAACCACTGATTTAAATGAATATTCTCAACCACTGTACTTGGCATATGTTACATAACATATCAAGGACAGCATTTTCAAATATGTCTTTTCTTATAATTGTAGGGAGTGGTATGAGACAGATTTGTGGATAGTGAGGCTTTGGTTAATTAGAAAACCATTTTGTGGTTTTTTAAAATTTATTTTTTATTTAGATAAACATGGTCAACCACTCTGAGTGAACAGGCCTATGGTCAGAAGTATTCCAAATGTGACCATCCAGGTCTTCTCGCAACTATTAAATTAAGATGGAAAATTATGATTTGAGGGAAATATAGCTGCTATTTTGAGCAGTTGAAATTACCTTAGTTGGCTCAGCCTCAAAGGTAAGATTACTTAGTGATGTGCTTATTTGATTCACTCATGAAACCATGACTTGTTAGATTTGCTCTTACAATATGTGATTGCCTAAATTCGTCTCATCATAGGCTATCAACAAAAATTGGCATAAATACCAAAGTATGAAAATTGGCACAAAGTATCAAGTTGTGTGAACAGTCCATACCTTCAGGGTTCAGTGATAAATGACAAAATGGCCATCCAGCTGTAAAATTACACATTCCTACAAAGCAAATGTGTGTGTGTGTGTGCATGCACACTCACATGCACACATACACATATACACACACACACACCAAAGATTACTAACATACAAACAAAAGCTGTAAACTATCTAAATCAAAGATTTTCAACTATTCTTGGTCTGATAAGGTGGCAAAAGAGTTAAGGCATTCCATTAGTTTTCAAAGAATTTATTTTTTAAAAAAAAGGTAGAATTAAAATTTTTCTAAAACAGAGATGGTTTCATGCATCACATTTTGCTGCAAAAGGTATATCAATGCACTAGTGCAATGGATTTAACTCACTGAAGCTTTTAATATTTTGTCCTCCCTTAAAGATTTGTGATCCACATGTGAACCATACATGGCATAAAAGTGTTTTAGTCACACCCCTAATTTAATGTTAAATTTTAGTACAGATTTTTTTTGTTTCATCATTTCAGCTTTGCTTCATGCAGTTAAAATCAAGTATGGAATAGTGTGACTTATATATGAATAAATAATGGTAGATTGCTTGTGGATGAGTACTTCACAAACTTGTGTACCCTTAACCCATTAGCATTCAGATTACATCAAATGTAATGTTTACTTATTCACATAGCTTTCAATTAATCATGCAGTATCTTGTAGCTTTCAGATTGTGATGATGTGATTATTTTTAGAATGACATTGTATGTAGATGTGAGAGACCCGATCTATCTTGCTTGAACATATAGCACGTAAAATATTTAAGCCTGATATGGTCAGTTTAAAAGCTAAGGTGTTAATGTAATCGTAATGAAATATGATAAGGCTGAACCTTTGAATTACAAATGCAGTCAGTTTATCCACGAAGCTTCAATACAGTTTCCATCTATCCATTTTCATTCACAACAGCTATATTGACAGGAGACTACAATAAAACACACTCAGTCAAGATACATCTCAACTTTAAACCAAGGTACAATGAATGTGAAACCAGCACCTTAAATATTCAACCATAGCTGTGTCTACTTTGATCTCTTGCAATAGTACAAACAATCCATCACTTACATTAACAAACACACAAGCAATCACTTACATTAATGCAAACACACAAATCTGTCAACTTTGGTCATTGACCAGCTGTCCCCCTTGTTAAATCCACTCTTCTTCCTTATTCTTCAGCATTAATATTTTTTTCTCACCTTCCCTCTACTGTGGATCTATTTCTTTACGGCTACCAGTAAACTTTTAACTCTCATTCCAACAAAGAGTTCTTCTCTAAGCAAAATGATTAATTTCAGTTTGTTAACTATTTATAATTGCTACTTGCCAATGCAGGCCATCAATGGTTTCTTTAGATTCTACTGTCTCGCATAATTTTATAGGTAAGAGACATAACCAATTAGTTAATCCCATAAGAGATGTAAAAGAAAATTTATTGCGGTAATGTTTCTTCTTAGTAAATATCTTATCAGAAATACAGCATCTGTGATTGCATGATTTGTTACAAACCCAAGGAGGGCTCTTTGCAGTCACCCTAATTGCTAGCAATAGCAGTAAAGTTTTCCTCAAATCACATTTACTATCTTAAAAGAGAGAAATTACACATTAGATAATATAGTCCTACATATCGTTAAAAAGATAAACAGGACACAAGCAGAATGTCTCTAATCATAGGTTTGCTCAATTAATACTGAAATGGAGCTAAACAACAACATCCTTTTCGAGCGTGATCGCTACCAGAGTCGCCTTCCTGGCACTTGTGCCGCAGCTTTGCGTTCCTGGCACTTGTGCCGGTGGCACGTGAAAAGTCATTCGAGTGAGATCATCGCCAGTGCCACTGGACTGGCTCCTGTGCAGGTGGCACGTAAAATACACCATTTTGAGCGTGGCCGTTGCCAGTACCGCCTGACTGGCCTTCGTGCTGGTGGCACGTAAAAGCACCCACTACACTGTCGGAATGGTTGGCGTTAGGAAGGGCATCCAGCTGTAGAAATTCTGCCAAATCAGATTGGAGCCTGGTGTAGCCATCCGGATCACCAGTTCTCAGTCAAATCGTCCAACCCATGCTAGCATGGAAAGCGGACATTAAACGATGATGATGATGATGATGGTGATGATGAATATGTTTCCTAGAGGTTTCTACAATCTTCCTTATTTGAACAATGTGTTCTGTCTAAAGTGACATTTACATGCATAGCATTTTATAATGATCTTGCTAGGTTTGCCTGTACTGAGCTGTTAATAATAACAGACATTGTAAAATTAACATCATACAATATGCTTTTTCTGTACATTTTACCCCACCACTACCACCATCATCATAGTCTACTAAAAAATTAGTTCAACTTCTTAAACTGATTATGTTAAGAGATAATGAACTTACCCACAATAACTAGAGATCAATCAGGACTTATAATAATCGTAACTTACAATATGTGTTCTGTCCAAATCAGTGCACTTTACAAATCTGGTGTGTGTGTGTGTGTGAGAGAGAGAGAGAGAGAGGAGAGAGAGACAGACAAACAGACAGAGAGTGTGTAAGAATGGGAGTTGTACTCTATCCAGTTTTATACAATTATATATATTTAACAACTCATCTGAATCTACAGGCTTTGCTTTAAACATAATATTGTGCATTTGACAACCATTTACTTTGAAGGTTATTACAACTGATTTAACATTATCTATCCCCCTTGTATCTAGATTCAACTTTTCTAAATTTAAATTTGATCAGAAACAGTCTTATGAACTCTGAAGCTTTCAGATAAACAAAGATATAAAGAAGAGAAAGGTCCCTGGTGAGTATGCTAGATGCAGGAATCAATTAACTGACCGAACTAGCAAACCAAAATATGACCATAAATACAACATTTTTGTAATGCATAAAGTATGGCTGTGTTTGATCTGTCTACCAAGAACTACCTCATTGTTACCACCTGGTGGCTCAATATCAGACTAGAGATGTAGGCTCTGCAAGTAGCAACAAAGATGACTTGTCTAGGTGGGGAGTACTAACTTGGAATGAAAATTAATACAAGGAACAGAAGACCCTGTAGCTCTGACAAACAACCTCTAAAAATAATGAAAGCATGATACAATGCACCTAGTCCCTGCTGTAAGGTGGTTAGCAATAGGAAGGGCATCTAACCATAACAGCATGTCAGAAATGCATGATATAGACAGTAACAGTGATTGGCAGTTTTCTCTGCTGTTGAGTGTACTAAATGACAAAGGAATGCAGTAACAGCTGTTCAACACATACCAACATGGAAAAAATGGATGTACTGATCTTGTTCATGATCATGATGAACTATAGTTGGTCACCATGTTCAAATAATGACAACTAAATCAAACTGATCTAAACTGTGTGGAAAGATGCTTGCTTCCCAACTACATGGTTCAGTCCTATTGCATGGCACCTTGGGCAAGTGTCTTCTACTATAGCCTCGGTCTGACCAAAGCCTTGTGAGTGGATTTGGTAGATGGAAACTGAAAGAAGCCTGTCATGTATGTGTGTGTGTGTGTGTGTGGGTGTGTATGTGTGTGTGTGTGTGCACGCTTGTGTGCGTGTGTGTCTTGGTGTCTGTGTTTGTCCCACCAACCACTGCTTGACAACTAGCATTAGTGTGTTTATGTTCCTGTAACTTAATAGTACAACAAAAGGGTTCAATAAAATAAGTATCAGTCATAAGTACTGGGGTTAATATGTTTGACTAAAAATTCTTCGAGGTGGTGCCCCAGTAAGGCCACAGTCTAATGACTGAAACAAGTAAAAGATAAAAGATATTTATTCATAATTAGTTTTAACTTATTGGTTACTTCTAAGCACCTGACTGATGCCGTTTAAGACAAAGGTCAAGACTGTCATAGTTAACAACAATGTTCAGATAGAAAACTAAATGTGCTGGATCATTATTTTCCTTACTAGACCCCAAGATGCTAGATTATAAACCATCACTTTTTAATCAGCTGTATAACCTGCAGCAGTCTGAATTAAGACTAAATGCAAACATCATCATTTAATGTAAGGTTTCCTTACTGGCATGAGTTGAACAGATCTCACAGCATCTGAGTGTTCTGTCCAACACATGCCAACATGGGTTGGTAGCAGGAAGAGCATCCAACCAAAAAGTCCTATCCAAGCCTTGCTAACATGGAAAAGCTGATATAAATGTACAGAAGATACCCCACCACACACACACATGCACACACACACAAATATGAATCTATACTAGTAAATTTTTACACACACACTGTAATTCTAAGCAAGTCATCAAAAGGATACAAGACCTACACAATTTGGGATACTGCCTTTATACACACATACAGGAGGCGCAATGGCCCAGTGGTTAGGGCAGCAGACTCGCGGTCATAGGATTGCGGTTTCAATTCCCAGACCGGGCGTTGTGAGTGTTTATTGAGCGAAAACACCTAAAACTCCACGAGGTTCTGGCAGGGGATGGTGGCGAACCCTGCTGTACTCTTTCACCACAACTTTCTCTCACTCTTTCTTCCTGTTTCTGTTGTGCCTGTATTTCAAAGGGCCAACCTTGTCACACTGTGTCACGCTGAATATCCCCGAGAACTATGTTAAGGGTACACATGTCTGTGGAGTGCTCAGCCACTTGCACTTTAATTTCACGAGCAGGCTGTTCCATCAACTGGAACCCTCGATGTTGGAGTGCCAACAACAACACACATACAGAATAGACATCATCTAAAAGAAGGCAATTCAGTGAGTAGTGAAGGACATCCTCATCAAATACACTACAACAGCATATTTGCAGGCATATTTCTTCATTTTTACCCCTGATACTAATTACTGCTCAATTGTTCCTCACCACAATTGAAGCCTTCTGGAATTCTTCTCCAACCCAGGATTTTTTTCCTTTCTAGATTTCTAGATACACATAGCAGCTTACTGAATGTTTAAACTGGGTATCAACCAAATTTGTATGACGAGGAGGGGAGGATGGAGATTTTACAAAGGTCATGAGCATTGGCTCCCTCCTCCTACAATTCATAATCAAATAAATAGTTCACCAAATTGGCTAGGTAACACAGATTAATAAAGCACAGGGATTATCATCAACAGTTCAAGGACATCAAGATTAATAACTCCCAATTTTGGGATAATATTAAACACACTTTATACATCAGATGCATATTAGAAACCAAAGCAATCAGACTCATGTAATTGCTGTCTTTAAACATAAATGGTTTCTGAAATCATTTTGTTAATTACAAAAAAATAAAATGTCTGCATTTTATTACTTTATGCACAATTAAATAAACATAATTTTACATTACAATTTCAAAACTAATTAATCATTTAGAATAAATAGATAACAGTGATCTAAGAAAATGGCTCTGTCAAAAGTAACCCTTACTATGACTCCTACTACTACTAGAAGAAGAAGAAGAAGAAGAAGAAGAAGAGCAACAACAATTGCGACACAAATTACACATTACATTCAGTAAGGTTATCCTTATAATAACAATGAAAATAACAACAGTAATATTACTACTATTACTACGATTACCAGTAATAATAATAATAATAATAATAATAATAATCCTCTAAATCTCAGTCCCCTCACCTCACTCCAGCCAGAATCCTAAATCTGAACCTTAAGTCACTAGCATTGTCCATAAATGAGCTATTTACTAATATGCAAGCTTAATAACTACTTAGTGTCGTTTAAGTCTCTCTGCTGTAATCATTATGTACCAAAATTAAGTCAGTCACATGCACATATGAACAGGTCAAAACACACACATATATATGTGTGTGTGTGTACATGTGTTTAAAGAAAGTTGTATTTATGAATGTGTCTTTGTATGTATGTAAGTATGCATATAAAAGCACATGGTAGTAGGCATGTATGGATGTGTGTGACTGTATCTGTATACCTGTGACCAAATATTTTTCTTAATGTGATTAACAGTAAATGCACATGTTCATACATTTGTTTACGTGTTTGTAAATGAGTCTGTGTGTGTGTGTGTGTGTGTGTGTGTGTGTGTGTGTGATAGATATATGTATGTACGTATGCAAGCATTGTGAAAGAGAGGAAGAGTATCTATGCTTAATGTTGTTGTTTGGACCCAAATCAAACATAAACAAGCAGAATTCTGATCATAATATGCTAATTCTAACCACCTTACCTTTCATTTTTACGGGGCGTATAAGTATACATTTTCCAATGTAATTCTTTTCCTTCTTGAGGAAGTAGGATACAATTTGAAAGCTATTTCACTACCACTTTTATAAAGTTAAGCAACTCCAAAAAAGATCCCTCATTTTGCGAGTGCAGGTGTATATTTTTCTCCAAAGGTATCCTGGTATATCTCTGCATGTATGTCTTTGACATCAGTACAACTGAAATTCTAAGTTTTGGGTTCAATAGCACTGCATGGCACCTTAGACAAATGTCATCTACTTTAGCCCCAAGCAAACCAAAGTCTTGTGAGTTAATTTGGTAGACAGAAACAGAAAGAAGCTTGTCAAAGCATGCCATTCATTTCTAATCTTCTTGAAAACATGTCCGGCCATGGGGAAATATTACCTCACTTGTAAAATTAGGTGAGAGCTGGTGACATAAAGGGAATCTAGAACAATAACTATGATGATTTAAACTTCTCAATATATTGGAGAGGGGGTAATTAACCTAGGTGAGTAATTGTCCTAGCAGGTAATTGTCCTGATACACATGAAGGGCAGCCAGCCATAGAAAATCTGCCTCAACAAATTTCATCTGACTCATGTAAGCATGGAAAGTAGATGTTGAAACAAGAATAATGATGACAATGATGATGTTTTATTTAATGTCTTTTTAAAATCAAGGTGTTGTATGTTGGCTGTAAAATATAGGTATGGGTTCCGTGATTTTTGGAAAACTATATCATGGGTTTCATGCCAAAATAAATTTGGGAACCAGTGACACAAACAATAGGACTTGCAAATATGTAAACATAATGGAAGAAGTTTAGCTATCACTCACAGGTAGGTATGACATATAGCATGTACCATGGTTTTGATAATTATTTTAGGCAGCCATGTGGTCACACAAAGACACAGGCACCCTCTCAGACCAAAGAACATTGAGGTTATGGCAGCTGGAGGGAAAGAAAGCTCCACATGGTTTATAACTGAGTAAAGTAGAGCAATGTGAAATGAATTTACTCAAGAACAGAATGATCTGCCTGATCCACAAATTAAACTCACAAAATTAAAGTTGTGACCCCAAAACTTTGACTGCTAGACTACCAGCCATCAAATAAAACACAATAAGCAATACAATAGTTTCAGAGAGTTTTAAAGAAGTCTCAAACTTGATTAAGTGCATCATCATCATCCTTTAACATCTGTTTTCCATGCTGGCATGGGTTAGATGGTTTGACCAGAGCTAACAAGCCAAAGAGCTACACTTGGTTCCAGTCTGATTTCACTTGGTTTCTATGGTTGGATGCTCTTCTTTATGTCAACTACTTTACAGTGTGCTGGGTGCTTTTAGCATGGGACCGGCACAAGCGCTTTTAAATGGTGCCACCATAATAGTGGAAAATCGTACCATTGTACAGAAAACTTTTACATATATTTTCACAAAACTTTAATTTGATTCTATTTCTCCTGTGTAAGGTGAACTCAATTTTGGATGTAGATAACTGTATTTTTTTTTTTTTTTGCACTGCAGAAACTGGTATTCTGAGATTAAAACATGCTAATGCACATATGTATGAAAAGATGGATAGACAGCATTAAAATATGGACAGATAAATCATTAGTAGAGCGATGAGATCTGGCACACAGCTATGTCAGAAAGCAAAAATTAGAGTATGTTATATTTGGTACCTTTACAACTCTTGTGGAAGTTAAAGATTCAAGCCTCAGTGTGCATATGTAGAACTATATATATATACACAGACACATGTATACACAGACACATGTATACACAGACACATGTATATACACATGTATACAAAGTCATTTCTTGTGATCACTTTCGGATGGAACTTCTAATAAAAAATATAGTGTGGGACTCATTAATTTTGATAATCACTGCTGGTAATGTTATTTCTGATTATGATAACCAACCTGAACTCTGTGTGTGTGTGTGTGTGTGTGTGTGCGCGCGCACGCGCACATACGTACATGCATGTACACACAATCACACATGTGTGCAAAAGACAAAAACAGAGCTTGTATGGACTGCAATACGAGTATGGGATGACAACTGGATAAAGAAATAGCAAACAATCTAGGTAGAAGAAAGATACAGAAGAGGAAGAGCAAAGTAAGACATGAGAAGAAGTAATGAAGGATGACTTGAAGATGCTAAATATTATGAAAGAGATGTTAATGGTAAGATGCTGAGCTACAAACATCAACAAGTGGTAAGATGCTGGGCTACAGACATCCTGCTTCACCGATACAGCATGGAAAAAGGCATAAGACAATGATGTC
>NC_068981.1:150743556-150746064 GCF_001194135.2 Octopus bimaculoides
ACTCACTCAGTCCACACAGTAAAGTGGTTGGTGATAAGAAAGGCAATGAACCATAATAGAAACATGCCAAAAGCATGACATATGCAACAGATGGCCAGGTTTTATATTGCTGTGCAGCAAATGACTAAGGACTGCAACAAGTAGTGAACTACTACACTGAGCCCAGCCAATCCAAGCCATAAAGATGATTATGATATATATATATATATATATACTCTTTTACTTGTTTCAGTCATATGATTGTGGCCATGCTGAAGCTCCACCTTTAGTTGAACAATTTGAGCCCAGGACTTATTCTTTGTAAGCCTAGTACTTATTCTATCGGTCTCTTTTACCAAACTGCTAAGTTACAGGGACATAAACACACCAACATCGGTTATCAGGTGATGGTGGGGGGACTAACACAGACACAATTACACATGCACACACACACGCACATATATATACAACAGGTTTCTTACAATTTCCATCTCCCAAATCCACTCACAAGGCTTTGGTTGGCCCGAGGCTATACAAGAAAACACTTGCCCAAGGTGCCACGCAGTGGGACTGAATCCAGGACTATGTGGTTGGGAAGCCAGCTTCTTACCACACAGCCACTTACAAATAGATGTATACAGATATGTTCATAACTACAAAACAGAATTATTTCATTCTACTGATTCCAGTATATTAATGATACTTATTTAATGCAGTGGGATGAGAAGTCGTCTTCATGAGGAAATGAACTCGGAATAACTTGGCACCACTACCATTTTTTAGCATATTTACTTGCTGAAATCTGTTGTTTGTGTTTATGCTCTCATATACACCCATATACGTAAAGACATACATAGACAAATATATATATATATATATATATATATATATATATATATATACACATACATACATACATACATGTGTACACGTATATGCACATATACATATGCATATTATACATACATATATATACATACAAATATACATACATAGATATGTATATTATATATACATATATATGCGTACAAATATACATACATAGATATGTATATTATATATACATATATATGCGTACAAATATTCAAACACAGATATGTATATTATATATACATGTATATACATACAAATATTCATACATAGATATGTATATTATATATACGTATATATGCATACAAATATTCATACATAGATGTGCATATCATACATACATATGTACACACACACGCATATATATGGAGAGAGAGAGATGTAAATGTACATTCATTTTACATAAAAGCAAATATATACAACAGAATATAGGTCCCTCATAAATAAACTATATCTGTTGCATTTTTTTTCTTTTCTGTACTATTTTGTACAGCGTCTGACAATTTAAAAAGGCACAACTATATAAATAATATTTACATACAAAGTTTATCTTTTCTGTTTTTTCATCATTAGCAATAATTTTCATCAGTCAACTCACCTGGATTATTGATACCCACTTTGCTATTCACATCTTAAGTCAGCATCTTTGTATATTGCTCCTGTACCATATATATATATATACATATATATATAGTATGTATGTATGTTTGTGTGTGTGTGTTGTGTGTGCTTTTATAGAAAAGTATATGTCTGTATGAATGTATATATATATATATATATATATATATATATATTTCCGTTTTCTTGCTAAGAACTCACAAAAGAGGTACACACTTCAAAAAGTAATAGGCAAAAACCAATTTTGACAACATATGTGTGTGGTGTGGAATCAGAAAGGAGAGACAGGGAGGGGCTGAGTGAGTCAGAGAAATGCGTATGCGAGACAGAAAAGGGGAAAGAAAGAGGCAGAGAGAGAAAGGAGGCAGCGAGTGTTATCAGGAAGACTGCGAAAATGTACACCAATGTTTGTACGCAAGCATGCGTCAAAACATTAGCTATTGATTTTGTAAAAAATGTATGCATGCATGTGTGTGTGTGTGTGTGTGTGGACGACTGAGTGTATGAGTGACTGTGTGTGAGTGACTGTGTATGAGTGACTGTGTGGAGGAATAGTGGCTGTGTACTTGAGAGAGAAAGTGAGAGAGAGAGAGAGAGAGAGAGAGAGAGGTGGGGGGTGCAATTAGATCACCTGCTGCACAGATAACATACTGAGTTTTCACCATGATGTGATTTAAACATTCATCCACCGAGATAGAGGCAGGGGGTTTATCCCCTCCAACACACACAGACACATACACAGACACACAATCACATTAGTTAAAAAAAAATCTACAAGAAGTTATCCTTTAAATGAAAAGGGATTCTCTGTTGGGAAATGTATTTCTAAAAGGAACAGCTGTCCCCCACCACCACCACCATTTCCCTCTTCATATCAACTTTTATTTCCTCCAATTCATTAAGATAAAAATTAATTTTATTTACACACACACACACAAATCAACAGATGTATTTATAGACATTTTTTGAACTGAAAGAATACTCTGTGTGTGTGTGTGTGTGTGTGTGTGTGTGTGTGTGTGTGTGTGTGTGTGTGTGTGT
>NC_068981.1:150746307-150757363 GCF_001194135.2 Octopus bimaculoides
GTATATATATATATATATATATATATATATATATATAGCAAAAGAGTAAACTTATCACATTAAAATAATTTAAACAAATTTTAGATTTTTTTAAAGTGGTTAGTCTGCTTCTTCATTTTTCCTGTTTTCATTCTGAAAATGTATTTTCTGGCTATGAATTTCCACTGCATTTATATCTTCTATTTAGCATAATAGGCTTCCCATGGTAACATTTAAACAAGAGCTGATTGTTTTTATATGCTGCTGTCTTTTCAAAACAAACGAAAGAAATGCTGGAGAGATTAATTTGAGGCTGGGATACAGACATTCATTCAGTTTAATAGCGGAGTATATGGATTAAAAAAAAAAAGGTGTTACATAAAAGGCTGGATAATAAGCATTAGTGAAAACTCGAGGAGGGTGAAGTTGTTAGGAAAGAAAGCTAACATGAGAATGGTGAATATATTGAATACTTAACAAAAATATAGAAATTAGATATAGAAATAACTGGCAAATATATTTATTTAAACTGTAATAAATTTTTGAAATGATGAAAATATACGTTAAAAATAAAGAAACTAAATATGTACTTATGTATATATACCTTCATATATATATTTATACATACATATATATACTACCAAAGCAGATATATATAAAAGGATCAAAGGTCCTTTCTGAGTCATAGGATCCTAAGGTTGGTTTCCAAGATTCTGTCATGTATATATTCCCCACTGGATGGGACACCAGTCCATTGCAGTATCACACATTTTTGCCAGCTGAGTGAACTGGAGCAATGTGAAGTGAAGCGTTTTGCTCAAGAGCAGAATGCATCATCCAGTCCAGGAAACGAAAGCTCAATCTTAAGATCATGAGTGCCCTAACCACTAAGCCTTGGGCGCCTGCATATGTATGTATATGTATATATATACACACACACACACACACACACACACACACATATGAATACATACGTACATATATATGCATACATATACACAAATATAAACACATGCACACATGTATATACATGTGTATATGTGTGTAGCAACATCAAAGGAAGATTAACTGGGAAGATGGGCAATAAGCTCCACAGATGCTCAGAAAACAGATTCCATCACATGCCATGGGGAGAAACTAGAAGTAGTTGATAGCTTCTGCTACCTAGGTGACCAAGTCTGTAGTGGGGGTGGATGCTCAGAGAATGATACCACTAGAATAAGAATAGCCTGAGCAAAGTACAGAAAGCTTCTACCCCTACTGGTGACAAAAGGCCCCTCGCTCAGAGTGAAGGGTAGATTATACAATGCATGTGTGCAAACTACCATGCTTCAAGGCAGTGAAACATGGGCCGTGACTGCTGAAGACATGCGTAGGCTTGAAAGAAATGAAGCTAGCATGATCCGCTAGATGTGTAATGTCAGTGTGCACACACGACGGAGTGTAAGCGCCCTGCAAGAAATGGTGGACATAAGAAGCATCGGATACAATGCTAGACAAGATAGACGTCTGCATTGGTATGGCCATGTACTATGGATGGATGAGGAGAGCTGTGTGAAGAAGTGTCACTCCCAAACAGTAGAAGGAACCCGTGGTGGAGGGAGACCCAGGAAGACATGGGATGAGGTGGTGAAGCATGACCTTCGAACGTTAGGCCTCACAGAGGCAATGACAAAAGACCGAGACCTCTGGAGATATGCTGTGACTGAGAAGACCTGGCAAATAAAGTTAGTTCACAGCTGTAACCTACACCAGTGTCGCATAACCAGCCCACTCAAAAGTACCTTGAATCGTAAGGAGACATGCTGTGTTTGAGGAGACCTATTGAGTCAGGTACATCAAAATCAAATGGAAATTGCAGTTGTGATCCCCATGCTGGTGGCACATAAAAAGCACCAACCGATCGTGGTCGTTACCAGCCTCCTCTGGCTCCTGAGCCAGTGGCATGTAAAAAGCACCCACTACACTCTCGGAGTGGTTGACAACATGATTAAGCATATTAAATTTAGTTTTTCCACAAAATATACTTTTTTTCTCTCTGCTAAAAAGTAAGGGTATGTCTTATGCAAGAGTGCATCTTATACACCAGCAAATGCTGTATGTTTCCTCTAATATGACAAAGTGCTCATCAACCACTTGTAGAGAAGTCAAACAAAAGATATTCTCTCCCTTACAAGCTGTCAACCACTGAAGGTTGGCAAATTGGTAGAATCATTGAAGTATCAGACAAAATGTGTTCTAATATTTCTTCTGGCCCTTATGTTCTGGGTTCAAATCTCACTAAGGTCAACTTAGCCTTTCATTCCTCCAGGTTCAATAGAGTATCAATCATGTACTGAAGTTGATCTAATAGACTACACTCTTCTGCCAAAACAGCTGGCTTTGTGCCTAAAGTAGAAGTGATTATGATTATTAAGAAAGAAATCATTATGATTATAATTAGCAAAGGTATTGAATGATATTTAATTATGTTACTTAATTTTCTGAATTCTAATCTTAAGTCAACAAATCTCCTTTCAATCTATCTCAAGTCAAATATATCTGTACTAGTTCAATAATCTATATACTCTTTGCACAAAATGTGGAAGCCTTATGCTAATATAACAAATCACTATTTTCACTGATGCATTGATATATTATATTTTATATATATATATATATATATATATATATATACACACTAGACTACCCGTGACCCATTGTGTCACAGGGAAATTCTGAGTTTCCCAACAATGGAGTTTTGTTTTGTGGGGCTTTTTTCTTTTCCAGGTCATTTAGCATGCTTTCAACAAATGTGACATCGAAATCACTCATAAACGGCTCCTTTCCCCAGAAAAGGAAAGATCTGGCTACTATTACTTGCATGCCCTGCTTCCACGTAACAGGGGGTTGGGGAAACAGGTCTTTTACAAAATATTAACCATATTCTTTAAGTCATTTTCACTTTAAAGTATTTTTTACATATGCCAAAATACTTTTTGTAATGGTATTCACTTGAAAATAATTTTAAAAAACATTAAAATATTGTTTGTTTAAAGAAAGCTAAAATATAAATACTGTACAAACTTACATCTTTTAAATCACTTTCACTCAAAAATATTTCCAAATAATTAAAATATTGTGTTTAACAAATGTGAAAATAGAAACATTTACTATAAAAAACTTGTATTATTTTGTTGCCAAGTCACTGTCTAATTGAAAGGCGAGTTTCTTCCCTCTCAGGATTAAGATTATTTTCGGAATATATTTCCATTATGCATTGTTTTGGGTATTTATACCTGAAAACCTCCTATATCTCTCAAACCACTTGTCCAATTTAAGCAAAACTTGTTTTATTCCATTTGTATTAACATTTTAGGGTAAACTTAATTTATAGTATTTTCCCATTATGCACCTGTTCGGCTGGGTAACATTGAAGGCAAGCAAGCAAGATTTAAACTGACTTTTAATGTATTATAGATATATAGGCACAGGCATGGCTGTCTGTTTATGAAGCTTGCTTTGCAACCACATGGTTTCAAGCTCAGTCTCACTAAGTGGCACCTTGGGTAAGTGACTTCTGTTGTAGCCATGGGCCAACTAATGCCTTGTGAGTGAATCCAAGAATTTGGGAGACAGAAACTGTGTGGAAACCCATCTTGAGTGTGTGTGTGTGTGTGTGTGTGTGTGTGTGTGTGTGCACGCGTGTGTGCGTGCGCGCGTGCACATGTGTGTGTGTGTGTTTGTCTTATCCTGTCCTATACCACTTGACAATACCTTGGTGGTTATATATATGTAATCACATATATATAATGATACATTATATGTGTGACACATATATACAACAAGAGGTGAAGAGAGTGACCTTGACACCATTTGACAAAGACAAAACATGTCAAATGATTTCTCACTCTCAACTACCAAAGATCTTATAATTTATTCACAAATTTTATTTTCAGAGCAAGATTAATTATATCTTTATATAACACACATGATTTTCAAATACACATTTCAATGTAGCTGCATGGAACAGGGCATGTTTCCAGGATAGAAATTCACTGCCTGCCCAAGACTATGTTATTTGACACTCTCATTGGCCATCATTGGAGAGAAGCATCAAAGAATAGTTATAAGGTTTTTCTGAAGAAATCCTTTGATGCCTGACACACTGAGAATTACCAGTGGTCTATCATAGCTTCCAACTGCAAGGGCTAAAGACACATCATTAACCAGTCTGTCTCCTCCTTTGAGAACTCAGGTAGAGTAAAAAGGGACTGAGGAAGAATTGTGAAACAGCAATGCCAAATCCAGACCAGAATTTCCTTTGCAGCCACAGTGGTCAGGCTTGTATGCCTCCTTTTGGTAAGCCTACAGTAAACAAAATCAGCCTCCTTCATGAATATTCATTTATGAAGCCAACCTGTGGGGATATTTTCTTAAAGAGGCAAAACATATGTTTATGAAACATATTGAATAGGATTTTCTTTGTGGTGCATGCGTGCATGTGTGTTGTCAAATGCAGATGACAAATAATGACTTCTTAATGATCATCCATGAATATTTTGAGATAAATACTATCATTGCTTGGGATGTCCTTGCTGATTGTTATCAAAAGAATGGAAATCTGGAATAGATACCTAACAAGGTTAAATTCTAAACCAAATTGGAATTAACTTTCAGCTTATTCATTGAAATTAGAAGTGTGACCACCATGAAGTTAGCCCACACTTTTTATTTTTTTGAGCTGCCGCGCTCCACGTACAGGTCGAGGCATGCGCCAGCTTCACACCCTTCGATTGAATATAAATGACTTTCAGTCAGGAGGAAAGGTAGTGCCCAATTAACCCCTAACGGGCCTCTAAAATTGATAGGAAAGAAGAAGGTTGGTATTTTCAAGCCAAAAGCCTGACCCATATACTTGCAATAGAGAGGATTCCACTAAAGGTAAGCCTGGAAGGATTAGAACTCTGAATGCAGAAAGCTAGAATAGATACTGCAAGATATCTGTTGTGACATTCTTACAGTTCAGCCAATCCACTGCATAGAACAGAGAGACAGGACACACTCTGAAAAGTAATCTATCCACAATTCTAACAACTCAGCCAATTTGTTTTGTGATTGACATCATCTGCATTATTTATTTATCTGTCAATGAGGCAGAAAGTACAGCACATGAGAAAAATGAGAACTCCACATGTAAGTAAGAACCCAAACTTTTTCCAAAACAAACCCTAACTATGGTAATGTTACATACAAAGAATACATGCACTTTTCAACTTTTTCAGGATGGTCACGCCCTTACTTTTTTGTTTCACTGAATATTAAATATTTCATTATAAGAAACATTTCTTCTTTACCAGTTAAACATTATCCAGTCATAAGATAAAAGATGTTTGAGCTTAAATGTGTGTGTGTGTGTAAGCATTTGTGGACAGACAGAGAAAAAAAAAGAAAGAAATCAGAGAAAAAAAAAGAAAGAAATCAGAGACAAATATTTTGACTTAGAATAATTTTTCAATTTATCCATAAATTGCAATGTGTTAAAATGTTATAATACACAAGTTGAACAGCATTATAAGCAAAAATTTGACAAGGCTTTCCACTTTTGTAAATCTCTGGATAGCAGACATATACATTTTATTGGGTACATTCTCAATCCAAAGCAATAAACAAAAGTAAGGAGTTATATTCCAAGAATCAGAAATTTCAGAATAAATCAGGTAAAGGATGTACACTTTGTTAACAGGCTCTCCAGTAATAATAATCAATAGAAATATTCTGCCAAATCATGAAACAAATCTCATAAACATTAATGGAATTTTACTATTAGAAATATATTTCCAAACAAGTTGGCTTTGTTGTTAGTTATTCATCCCCTGTGGATTTCTTTCTCCACATGATGCAAATATGTTGAAATGATATACAAACACATCAGAGTGCATATGTACATACATGGCATGTAAAAAGCACCCACTACACTCTTGGAGTGGTTGGTGTTAGGAAGGGCATCCAGCCGTAGAAATCTTACCAAATCAGAATAGAACCTGGCAGCCCTCCAGCTTACCAGTTTTCAGTCAAACCATCCGACCCATGCCAGCATGGAAAGCGGAAATGAAACGACGATGATGACCAACATATACACAAATACACATACATGCATATATATGTGCATGTGTGTGCATATATATATATATATAGTACTTTTTCTTCTTTGTTTTTTCTTCTCCGCATCGCTCTCATTTCTTACTGCAAATCTCCTCATACAGATTTAATAATCCTTAACTTGTACTATTACCGTCTCCGATGAAGGGATACATTGAATTTTCCCTGAAACAGCTGTAAGACATTCTACATAATATATAAATTTATTTATGCCATTGGTCTCTTTATCTCATTCTTTTTATATATATATATATATATATAAAATCTTTCAAAACATATAAAGAAATACATTCAAAAGCAAGAGTCTACAAAAGTGCTCAATAAACTAATGTTTAGAGCTTTATATTATGTTGACAAACTAAGTGAAATAAAACTTCTATGACTGTGTTGATAGGCATAGACATTACTGTCATTAACAAATTTATTTTGCAACCACATGGTTTCAAGTTCAGTTCCACTGAATGGCATTTAGGGCACGTGCCTTCTACAATAGTCCTGACACAACCAATACTTTGTGAATGAATTTGGTAAACAAAAACTGTGCTAAAGCCTTTCACAGAGTGAGACAGAGAGAGTTCATACTACATAGAGGGCTGCAGAGCAGCAGGGTTATTTACACACTGAGGATAAATGTTTGCTTATTTGATGCATGCATGTAAATTTTACAGCTTACACAGTCTATAAGGTAGTGCAAGGAAAAGTCATAACCAATGACTTATGTAACAGTATTATCATCTGCTGTTACAAGGGCAAAGAAGATTTTCTAAAAAGAAGCAATTACAGTAACGTAACACAAATGGAACAAGTCATTGAAAGGAGCAAAAAGAATTATAAACCTGATTAGGAAGAGAATTAATTAAGGTGGATCAGTGCCAGGACAGGGGACCTTAAATATCCTCTTTCTTGTGAGACAATTACAGAAGTTCAGAGCAAGCCATTATATCTTGCCAAATCTTGAGCCCTCAACTCCTAATAGTCAAAGGAGTACTAGCATCACATATAGCATGTCTTGGGACAGTTTTTAGACTGAATAGAGACTGTTCCTCACTAGGTCTGATCACAGGTAATTTCTTCCAGAAAAAGAAACAGACAGAAAGAATCAAACTCAGTGCAGTCCTAGTACTTTATCAAATAGATCCTTCCCCACAAAAAAAAAAAAACATGAACAGCTAAGATGACCGTAACAGTATTTGAACTCAGAGTACAGATAGCAGGAACAAATCTCACAAGGCAATTTATTCGATGACCTAATGACTCAGCCAATTTACTATCTATCTTGAATTCATAAACCAAATGCAAAACATCCTCCCAACATTTATTCCCTGTCTGAACCATCCTTCTCTGCAACAACACTTCCACAACAACCACAAATTCCCATTGAAACTATAAATCAAAAAAGTAAATTTAAGAGAAACTGCCAGAGCAAAAATAACAACAATAATAACATCAAAGATAATAATAACAATAATAATAACATAATATACAATGAAATTAAAACACTGGTAAATAGGCAAGCACTAATTCATATTCTTTTGTTGATTTATGTGTAAGTGAATATTTTATTAACAAAATAAAATAAAGTTCATTATTTGAATGATTTCAAACTGAACAGATCGATCAAACAGTATTTAGACATTTGGTACAAGAGTGTGAGGAAGATAATATTTTATATAGTTAAAGCAAACTCTGATGCTAATTCCCTTGGTGATGATCAGTCTTCTGTGAGGAAACAAAGAGTTCTATCAAAGAGTAAAAATTTAGCAGCATGTGTGAACAAGAAACATCATAACCTGGAAGGAAGGCGGGTAAATTGATGGATGGCAGGATTGGTAGAATGGCAGACAAAATCCCTAATAATAGTCAGTTATGTCCTTTTCCTTTCCGAGTTCAATTCCTGCAGGAGTTGACTTGACATCTGGAATTTATACATTATGTACCAGTCAAGCACTGGATTTACTGTGATTAATCTACCCCATCTCCCAAATTTCTGGCCTTGTGTCAATACAAAAAGTTATCATCACCATCATCCTTATTATTATTATTATCATCCTTATTATTACTATTACTATCATTATTATTTACCATATTGTTATCATTATTATCAACATCATTACTATCATCATCATCTTAATTATTATTATTATGATCATCATAATTATCATTATCATCATCATTATTATTATCATCATCATTATCATCATCATAATTGTAATATTTGGTTATGGCTTTCCATGGTCTGCATTCAAATCCTGCTGAGACCAACTTCACCTTTGATCCTTTTAGGGTTAATAAATTAAGTTCCAGTTGGACACTAGGGTCAATGTAATTGACTTATCTCCTTTCTCTGAAATTACTGGCCTTTCACCAAAATTTGAAAAAAAAAAAAGGCAGCAAACTGGCAGGACTCCCACCAAGTCAACTATGGCTTTCATCCCACTGGGGTCAATAAAATAGAGTACCAGTCAAATGCATGATCAATGTAATCAACTAACCACTTCTTAAAAACTGCTGGCTTTTCTCAACATTAGAAACAGTTATTATTATTACCTCCACCTTAGCAAAGATGGAGATATTGTTTTCAGTCATGTTTGTTTGTTTGTTTGTTTGTCTGTGGACAAGATATCTCAAAAACCATTGGATGGATTCAGATGAAACTTTCAGGGATGTTTGGCCTCGTGATTGGCACAAACTGATTAGATTTTGGGACAAGGATTCTGAATTATTTTTCCGTTGTTTTTTATTAATTTTTGAGAGCAGTTGGGTTCATTTTTAGTATTCCTGTTTGTGAGATCAGTTGAGTTTTATTTCAGATATTCCCATTTTAAAAATCATTTCCGGCTAATTGTTGAGAGGACGTTGGTGTTGCCTTGGCAGAAGTTTGCGCTCTCTCTGTGCTCTTATTATTAAAATTTGGTGGAGGGAGATAGTCTATTACATCGACCCCACTGTTTTACTGGTACTTAATTTATCGACCCAGAAAGGATGAAAGGCAAAGTCGATCTCAGCAGAAATTGAAATTTACGTTCTGAGTTAAAATTCTATGTAAGGTCAACTTTTTGACTGCCTTTCATCCTTTCGGGGTCGATAAATTAAGTACCAGTGAAACACTGGGATTGATGTAACCGACTAGTCCCTTCCTACCAAAATTTCAGGCCCTATGCCTTTAGTAGAAAGGACTATTATTAGTTAAAGGTAATGGTAGCCTACATATAATTTATTTACAACCCTTTATGTATTGAGTTCAAATCCTTTTAGAGTCCACTTTCACTTTCATTCTTCCAAAGGGTAGGGGATATCAATAAGTACCACTCTAGGACTAGAGTCAGTTTCGTTAACTATATTGTTATTCCTAAAATGTGAAAAAAAAGGGTGCAGTGATGAACATGTCTTGGGCATATTAAGCCTTACAGAGCCCAGCCTGTCCTTATGTTTACAAGGGGGAGACAAGCACCTCCACCCAGCTAAGCCCGCATCTAGAGACATGTTTCTGAGTCTTTGCTCGTCTTCAGTCTGGAGTAGCAATGGCTTGCTAGCTGGAGATGCCTGTCAAGCTTTTGTAAACATATAATAATTCTAGTGAAATACATTCACTGATTTCAAAAATAGAAGTACTACATTTCTAAATCTCTCATACATACGTGCGCGCGCGCGTGCGTGCGTGCGTGCGTGCGTGCACCACTGCTCAGCAACCAGTGTTGATGTGTTTATGTCTCTGTAACTTAGCTGTTCAGTAAAAGAGACTGACAGAATAAGTACCAGTCTTTAAAAAAAAAGCAACTGAGCACTGGGATTGATTAGTTTGACTAAAACTCAAGACAGTGCCCCAGCATGGCCACAGTCTAATGAATGAAACAAGTGAAAAATAAAAGAGGCTGTGTGGTAAGTAGCTTGCTTACCAATCACATGGTTCCAGGTTCAGTCCCACTGCGTAGCATCTTGGGCAAGTGCCTTCTACTATAGCCTCGGGCCGACCAAAGCCTTGTGAGTGGATTTGGTAGACGGAAACTGAAAGAAACCCGTCGTATATATGTATATATATATACATATATGTGTGTGTGTGTATTTGTGTGTCTGTGTTTGTTCCCCTAGCATTGCTTGACAACCGATGCTGGTATGTTTATGTCCCCGTCACTTAGCGGTTCGGCAAAAGAGACCGATAGAATAAGTACTAGATTTACAAAGAATAAGTCCCGGGGTTGATTTGCTCGATTAAAGGCGGTGCTCCAGCATGGCCACAGTCAAATGACTGAAACAAGTAAAAGAGTATACATAGAGAAGAAAATGGAAATGAAAGAAGAGAATTATATATGTTTAGAAACAGTGAATGTCTGTTTAACAAGGAAAGAAATAAAAGAAAAACACTTGTAATATTGGCAATCATTAATAAACAATAGTAGAGGATTAAGAACAAACACGAGGAGTTAGAGCATACATAGATAAGCTTAAGCCAAATATACTCGGGTGTTCTGCATAGATTTGAATGGGATTAACTTCTTTTAACTCTAATACTTTAGAATCTGTCCTGAAGTTGGTGTGGTGGATATCATCCTCAGTGTTTTCCAAAGAAATGGCAGTGATTGTAATATGGTGGTGGTGGTAGTATGGTGGTGGTGGTGGTGGCAGCAGCAGTGGCATTCATCATGATGATGAGAAGGAAGAGGAGAAGGAGGAGGACGGCGAGGATGACAGTGATGTTAAGGAAGTTGATGATTAAGATAAAGTTGAGGAAGAGCAGGATAGTAGTGTAGGTGGTGGTGGGGGTGGCAGTGATGCTGGTGATAATGTTTAAGATAAAGAAGGTGATGATGATGATGATGTTTACAATAGTTCCCCCCCCCCACCCCAGCAAGTAGAAGCAATATAGCACAGCAGCAGAAATTATAAGACAGATAACAACGGATAATGTACAGAGGAATAAATTAGTACGTGTGTGTGT
>NC_068981.1:150757698-150763996 GCF_001194135.2 Octopus bimaculoides
TATATATATATATATATATATATATATATATATATATATATATATGTGTGTATGTATGTATGTATGTACGTATATAAGATTAAACAGAGAGATAGACAAATAGAAGAAATGCAGCAGATTTAACAGACAGCCTGAATGATAACAAGTTGGACAGATCAACAGAATTTATGAACAATCAAATGCACATGTAGCCCTCCCACATGTTCATTCCTCTTCACCGTTTTTTTCTTTTTTTTTTTTTTGTCAGTTTAATAGTAATTCCATTGCTTCCAAAAGAACATGGATGGTTAAGCTGACTAAGACAGACTCTAAACCATACAAGAGAAACTCTAAATTAAACTTATCAGTTCAAGAACTTCTAGTATCTGCATCAGCTCAGTTGCTACTTTACTTGATTGGCTGATGAAAGAATGATTTGATAAAGATGAAAATAATTGTATGAAGGGAGAAGGAGAAGTAGCAGGAAGAGTAGAGCACCGGATTAAATACATTTTAAATATTTAATTGAGAACCCCTATGATCAAAGTCATTCTACTTGTGACTATCCTATTTCTTTAAGGTGATGTATAACAATATTATCTAATGTAGTCCCAAAATCTACAACCTCTTGTTCCTGTTTAAAAATATATATCTCCACTATCATCATCACCGTTTAACGTCCGCTTTCCATGCTAGCATGGGCTGGATGATTTGACTGAGGACTGGTGAACCAGATAGCTATACCAGGCTCCAATCTGATCTGGCAGAGTTTCTACAGCTGGATGCCCTTCCTAATGCCAACCATTCCGAGAGTGTAGTGGGTGCTTTTACGTGCCACCGGCACGAAGGCCAGTCAGGAGGTACTGGCAACGGCCACACTCGAAATGGTGTATTTTACATGCCACCTGCACAGGAGCCAGTCCAGTGGCACTGGCAACGATCTCGCTCGAATGACTTTTCAAGTGCCATATTGTTAACCCTTCAGCATTCAGGTTACTCTGTCAAATGTAAAGCTTATTTATCTTGGAGCTTCAAGATTTCAATGATGCAATTGTATATCTTTAGAATGACATTATAGGTTAGGTGTGAAAAGCTGGATCTGGCTGGTGTGAACATAAAACAGAATATTTTGGCTGGATATGGCCAGTGTAAATGCTAAAGGGTTAATACTTGTTATTCATCATGGCTTAAAATAATACGATTTTCAATTCATCAAATCTCCTAGCTGACAAAGCACACACACATACGCACACTCACACAAGTGCCTGTTCTTGTCCTTGTGTTCACCAACATCATCACTATTTTACATGTATTGTTCAACAGTGGCATGTGTAAGGTGGGTTTCACATAGTCATACTATTTGCCATGGTCCTTAATCATCTACCGCAAACACGCAAATTCCAGATATAATCCACTGCCTAGTTTAACATCACCATTTAGTCCTTGGTAGCCTTTAGCAGAGATCACCCTGTTGCAAACATTTAGGTCAGGTTTCCGGTTTAAAGATACTTTCCTCTCTTCCACCAGTTTGAGGGGCCTTGACAGGGTTATAGGCATTGCATGCACTTCCTCCTGATTAAGAGATAAAGAAGAGTTAACTTGCCAAATTTGTTCTTGTTTTTTATTTTGTATTTTGTTTTGTTTTTCATATTTTTTTTTTTTAAATTGAGTGCTTTTCCTATCACCAACCATTTATAGTAGGGACTGGGTGCATTTTATCATACTACCAGCACTAGAGAGTTCTGCCTTGTATCAGTTCTTATTTGGAGTTGCTCCTTTCTTAAGGTTACCATGAAACAAGTGGTGTTAATATAGTCTTCATTTGTTCCTGTAAAATCAATATATAATACTATTCCTCTACATTCACTAGGGTTGATTCTTTACTTTCTCATCTCTTCATTTTCTAAGTGTCAACAAAACAGGTACCAGTCATGTACTGGGATTAATTCAGTCATTCACAGATCAGTGCCAATTTAAGAGATCAATATGCATATGACAAATGTAACAAGACTTAGTGATGCCAAAGAAAAGAACTACACTAACAGATGTTAGATGGTGAGGTGCTATTTGATGGAGATTTGGTTGCTATATCTAACAGACTGATGGCCCATATAGAGAGCCCATTGTCAGTTTATATAGGAAAATGTAAACGAATCTATGAGAAAAGGAATTGAAAGAATTCATTGGTATCATATAAGTGATATGATTAATGGAAAAAACATACACAGACAATAATGAAGGTTAAACAAGGTGGACTTAGACAAAACCAGAAGTAGCTTGAATAAAATTTAGCTCAATAAGTGACTGAATTAAAGAGGATACTTGACCTAAGAATGAAATACTTTTCAACATAATAAATAAAAAGTAGGAAGGACATACTAAATACTGTAGTTTGATTCAGATTATGCCTAAAAAGACAAACTGGTCACAGTTAGAATGTCTCTGGATCAGGATTAACATGGTGCTAAACAACATCTCAAAAAAGTAAAAGTAAAAACAAAAGGGCAAAGTGATCATGGTTGACCTGGTCCTTAACAACAGTAACAACCATCTCAAAAAAAGGAGAAAAAGTGACACAAATATAGCCTTACAAATGAGAATAAGCAATGAAGAGAGAGAGAGAGAGAGAGAGAGAGAGAGAGAGAGAGAGAGAGAGAGAGAGAGAGAGAGAGAGAGAGAGAAAGAGAGAGAGATAGAGAGAGAGAGATAGAGAGAGAGAGATATAGAGAGAGAGATAGAGAGAGAGAGATAGAGAGAGAGAGATAGAGAGAAATGGGGGGAAGAGAGAAAGAAGCAGAAAGGAGAGATGGAAAGAGCATAGAAAATGAATATATAAGAATTAGTTAGCAAATGGAACATAGGAAGATAAATGTTGAAAGATCTAAGATGAAAAAAATAAATTGATAGCAGCATTAGTCGATTTTTATAGAAATTCAGTGCCCTAGGTAACTTAGCATGTTTTGAATCTTAAAATATTCAATATTTCTTAGACAAAACTCTTCAGTAAATCATCTATGAGAAAAAGAAATCCTGATTCCATAATATATCAATCAAACCAATTCCTCTGGTATTAGCTATAGTTAGAATCCTAGCCTCCAGCATCAGTCTTTCAACACCTGTTCTTTCTCCTCTATCGTCCTCCCAGTAAGGTTTGCTGCCTCTTACAATGGCTTTGAATGTCTCTAGTTCTAGACATATTGACGTATATGCAAATGGAATTTCATGGGGTATATCTGATGTCAGTTATTGTTGTTGTTTAGTCACAAGTCAGTCCTAAGCAAATAGACTTATGTTCAAAGGTATTCCAACCATAACCATCTTCACTGACTTACGTTGGCCAATGTGTCTTTCCCATTTTTGAGATAGCAGAGAACTATTTGTGAAAATTTGGCTGCTATTTCTAGCAGATCAAAGAACTATGTAGAAACTCTCTCCTAATTTCTCTACTATTTGTTGATGTTAGTAATGCAAATAGTTAGAGTATGATCAACATTTCTTTTTAGCAACTATTGTTTCTAGCAGCAAGACACCCATATATAGCATAAGCTATACAGAAAATAAAATACATATAAAGATAATTAGAATGATTAACCACCAATGAGTAATTAAATCAACTATGAAAAGGCAATGATATTTGAACAACAGAACAGTTACTACCATTATAATCAATGATTTTAATGGTAGCAATGCTCTTATCCACCAGGCCACTTATATAAGTATGAGTGTCAATGCCTGAATGCAAGAGTTCTCAAATTCATAGATGCCCTACCAGTCCTCAAAAAATAATATCAGTAAAGTGTTTCTGTTTTTTTTCTTTTTCTTTGGCTCTCACATCCTATTTACTTATGTCACACCCTTTAATAATCCTCACAGGGTACTATGGAAAAATGTTCCCTATTACAATGAAAAGTGCTGCCAGAACTAATATTGGTTTCAAATTCTGGCACAAGGCCAGCAATTTCAGGATAGGAGCCAAGTCGATTTGATCAACCCCAGTGCTCAACTGGTACTTATTTTATCAACCCAGAAAGGATGAAAGGCAAAGCTGACCCCGGCAGCAATTGAACTAAGAACATAAAGATGGATAAAATGCTGCAAGGCATTTTGCCCAGCTGGCTAAAATTCTGCAGCTTGCTGCCTTCCTGCAACAATTAATATTATTACTTCAGAAATAAAAAGTTCCTAGTTTCAATCCTGTCTAGGACTGTGTACACCTTCAACAATAAGGCCCTTGATGATAAGATGTGATTGAACTGATTAAATAATATCTTGCATAATTCCAAACCTAAATATATTTTCTTAAGTACTGCCTGACTGGCCCTCATGCTGGTGGCACATAAAAGCACCCACTATACTCTCGGAGTGGTTGGTGTTAGTAAGGGCATCCAACTGTAGAAACTCTGCCAGATCAGACTGGAGCCTGGTGCAGCCATCTGGTTTGTCAGTCCTCAGTCAAATCGTCCAACCCATGCCAGCAGGGAAAGCAGACGTTAAATGATGATGATGATGATGATGATGATGATGATTAAGGTGGAAAGCTGGCACACCAAGTAAAATGCTTAGCAGCATTTCATTCATCTTTATGTTCTAAGTTCAAATTCCACTGAGGTCGACTATTTCCTTTCGTCCTTCTAGGATCGATAAAATAAGTACCTGTTGAGCACTGGGACCAATGTAAATTGACTAGCTCCCTCCCTCAAACTTGCTGGCCTTGTGCCAAAATTTAAAATCAATATATACTCTTTTTCTTACATAACATGGACATATATAAGTTGGTGAATCAACTGACATTGTTTGGTTACAATTCCACCAATTAGTTTTCCATCTTTAATACAAACTAGATTTACAACATATTCTCATTTTACAAATGAAGGATGTGTTGAGAAATATTTCACTGCCATATTGGTGGGTCAAAGAACTATATAGAAGATTACTTCCTGAGTTTAATAATGATGTTTTACTATATTGTATGGAAGAGATTATTATTATCCAGTAATTTATCTAAATTATAGAATAGATTTCTGTCTGCTGTTTACCAGAGGGCAGAGTGCTTTGATCCTATATGTTTAGGAATAGGACAAACAGAAAACACAAAAAATTCCCTCAAAAACTATCATAGTTAACTAGTTGTAGTTGTTATTGTCGTTATCCTCAGGTCAGCTATGATTCAGCAGATCTATGATCAAAGGGATAAGGTATTCAAATCATAACCATTTTATCTTTATCTGAGTATGTAATACTATATTAGAAGATGCATGTGGCTTAGTGGTTAGAGTATTTAGCTCACAATCATAAGGTCACAAATTCAATTCCCAGCAGTGTGTTGTATCTTTGAACAAGACACTTTATTTCACATTGCTCCAGTCCATTTAGCTGATAAAAGTGAGTTGTACCAGTAATTCAAAGGGCCAGCCATGTTGCATTCTATGTGACAATGAACCTCCCTGAGCACTACATTAAGAGTATTTGCATTTGTGAAGTGCTCAGCCACTTGCACATTAACTTCATGAGCAGGCTATTCTGTTGATCGAATCAACTGGAACACTTGCTGTTGCAACTGACAGAGTGCCATTAATATTGCGTTATCTCATGTATCCTTCTCCTCACCATTTTGTTTTTTTTTTTGCAGATGGTGAGATTCAAGGAGATTTAGTAGCTATTTTTAGCAAGTGAAGCGAACATGTAGAGACTATCTTGTATGTGAGTGGACAACTAGAAGGTCTGACTTTGGTGCTTCCTTGGATCAACATCTGTTCTTTACATTCCAAATTTAAATCCTACTGAGGTCAACTTTGTCCTTTCATCCTTTTGAGGTGATAAAATAAAGTACCAATCTAGTACAAGAGTCAATCATATTGACAAACAGCCTCTCATCATAACTGCTGGCCTTGTGCTAAATCAGAAATCATTATTTATAATAGTTGAAATCTAGAATAATCTGATTCTATTACACTAAGTACTGGCAGCTTAAACTACTTCATAAAGTAAGTATTAACCTAGTCTTTCCCTCCATTACTTCATTGAAGTGTATAGTGATAATTAACAGGTGCAGGCATGGCTGCATAGTTAAGAAGCTTACTTTGCAACCATGTGGTTCTGGGTTCAGTTCCAATGTGCAGCACTGAGCGTCTTCTACTATAGCCCCAAAATGCTTTATGGGTGAATTTAGTAGATAGAAACTGTGTGGAAATCTGTCGTAACCGTGTGTGTTTGTGAAGGTGTGTATTCATTTGTGTCTATGCTTTTTCCCACTCATTACTTTACAACTCTCTTTTACTGGTTTCAGTCATTTGACTGTGGCCATGCTGGAGCACCGCCT
>NC_068981.1:150764006-150766218 GCF_001194135.2 Octopus bimaculoides
CTCTCTTTTACTGGTTTCAGTCATTTGACTGTGGCCATGCTGGAGCACCGCCTTTAGTCGAGTAAATCGACCCCAGGACATATTCTTTGTAAGCCTAGTACTTATTCTATCAGTCTCTTTTTGCCCGAAGCGCTAAGTTACGGGGACTTAGTTATGGTAGAAGACACTTGCCCAAGGTGCCACGCAGTTGGACTGAACCCGGAACCATGTGGTTGGTAAGCAAGCTACTTACCACACAGCCACTCCTGCACCTATGTTTACATTCCTGTAACTTAGTGATGTGGTAAAAGGAATCTATAGAACAAGTACCAGACTTAAAAAAAAAAGGTATTGGGGTTGATCTGTTCAACTAAAACCCTTCAAGGCAGTTCCCCAGCTTGGTTGCAGAAGTAAAAGATAAAGATAAAACCAAATAGTAATTTTTGCAACATTAGTCCATTGTTAACTATTAAACAGAAACCTGAAAACAGCCTTTCCTTCAGAAATAAATGCAGAATGAATTCAAAAAACCTATGCATATTTTTAAAACCCTTTTGATAGCAACTCGCCTGAGGTTTACATTACAAAAACATCTGTTTTGAAGTGATGTATATACATACACATACACACACGCACACAGATATATATATATATATACACATGTATGTATATGTATACAAGTGAACAAATGAAAGAAAATTGTACTCAACACATTTGGTAGAAGTTACAAGTGATATATATATATATATCTCCACACACAGGCACACACACATTTCAGCCTTCTAAGAAGTTGTGTTCCAATCAGTGGTTAAATAATAAAGGAATAGCAGGCAAAACACCTAGCAGTATTTAGTTTGAGCACTTTATGTTCTGAGTTCAAATCTTGCAGTGGATAACCTTGCCTTCAATCATTCAGGAGTTCATGAAATACAATAGCACTGAAGTAGGAAGTGCAACTGGCCACAAAAATCTATCTAGAAAATCTCTGTCTGACAAATGTGGACACTAAAACGACCATAATATAATATATTTAGAGATAGTTTTTCATTTCTGAAAATACATGCAATTAAATTCACAAAATGTATGCACTATTCATGTTACAACTATTATGTTACAGTATTTGTGTTCTGACGTTTTTCACACAGATGCCTGTGTACTTTCACATATATACATATATATATATATATAGGTAGATAGATAGATAGAGTCTTTTACTCTTTTACTTGCAGCCATGCTGGAGTACTGCCTTTAGTTGAGCAAATCAACCTCAGGACTTATTCTATCAGTCTCTTGTGCCAAACCGCTAAGTTACAAGGATGTAATCACACCAGCATCAACTGATGTTTGGAGGACAAACACACACACACACACATATATATATATATATATATATATATATATATGATGCACTTTTTTCAGTTTCCATCTACCAAATCCACTCACAAGGCTTTCGTTGGCCTGAGGCTTTAGTAGAAGACACTCGCCCAAGGTGCCACGCAGTGGGACTGAACCCAGGACCATGTGGTTGATAAGCAAACCACTTACCACACAGCCACTCCTGTGCCTTTAATTATTTATATGTATGTGTGTGCGTGTTTACTGCCTAGTCTGTAGTAATTGTTATATTCTTGTCATTTTTCAATGAAATATTTCATAAAAGATATGTAAATATATAAAATAACTAAGACCAGTGAATAACATTAATATATGCATAAAAGCAATATACAAATTGTCACTGACTAATCAGGAGAAATGAAATGGGTGAAGGACACCAGTGAAGTAGATGGGTGATATACAGTAAATATTTTAAACGAAGAACCATAATGTAAATTGGTGAAGGGGAAGCAGGGAGAAGTGATGAAAGTAGAGAGATAGGAAAATGAGTGTCAACAGAAGAGGCAGATATGTTAAATACAATGAAAGACAGACAGAAGTTGGAGATAGAAACAGAGAAAGGTAATAAAGAAAGAACTAGTGAATGACAGAGTAAAACACTGCTGAAGTTATGTTTAATAACTTATCAATACATAGGAGTTAAATATATTTTCATTTATATGGAAATGTGGTGAATTAAAGATCATTATGGTATGAAATAGAGGTCTGAAAATTTTGTTTGCTTTTACACAGAAATTAGTCTAAATAAGGTAACAGCCGCTGATCAACAAGAAATATATGTTCTAGGTTGAAGCTTATACACAGACCACACATATGCATATATATATGCATATATATA
>NC_068981.1:150766238-150770974 GCF_001194135.2 Octopus bimaculoides
TATATACTTTATTTAAAAGCAGCAGAAATATAACAAAAAACTTTTACTCAGTGTTTCATGTTCCCGTTCATCAGACAGTTTTGTTAGAAAAATGAAGCAAAACTGTCCAATGAACAGGACCGTGAAACTCCCAAAAACAGTTTTTTGTTATATTTCTGCTGCTTTTAAATAAAGCATATTACTCTACCTCTGGTATTTGAGTACTCTTTTTTCCACCTTGTTGCACATTTATGTGCTTACTCCGGTATATATATATATATATATATATATATATATGTATGTGTATATATATACATATACTTACACACGTGTGTATGTGTGTGTGTATAATTACCCACAATAACACTGAGCTAATATTGACTGAATGCTATGTGCATGCTATGTAAATTAGGGGCCAATAAAAATTTAGGTGACAACAATGAATTTTGAGAGTGAAAGGATTTAAATAACCATTACAGTTATATGTTTTGTTTATTTTACCAGTTTCTGTCAGTGAGTTGTAGCCAAGCTGTGGAACTGATGCCAGAGGTTCAGTTAAAATCATACATATCAGTCCCAGAACTTATTTCAGTCCGATACTTATTTTATCACACTGTTAGTGATAGAGAGATACAAATACACATGTATGTCTACTTTATGACAAGATTTTGCATGTTTCCACATTAGAAGACACTTATGCAATATACTGAGCAGTGGGATTACATCAGGAACTTCGTATTTCCAGGTTAAGTTCCTCTGTATGGCATCTTGTGCAAGTGTCTTCTACTATAGCCTCAGGCCAATCAAAGACTTGAGAGAAGCCCATTGTATATGTGCATGTGTATGAATGCGAGTATGTGTGTGTGTGTTTTTTTTTGTCCCCCACCACTGCTTGACAACCAGTGTTGATTTGTTAACATCTCTGTAACTTAGCAATTTAGCAAAAGGGACTGATAGAGTAAGCACCAGGCTTTAAAAAAACAAACATTCTGATCAATTTGTTTGACTAAACTCCTTAAAGCAGTGCTCCAGCATGGCTGCAGTCCAATGAGTGAAACAAGTAAAAAATGATACTGAATAACTTTAAGTTAGAGAATGAACCTATAAATAATAAACTAGTGGTAGGCCCCCAGTGAACAAGCTACTCCTAGCACCTGTGGTCATCAATGAAGAGTCAATAACCAAGAGAAATGTTTACATAAAACTCCAACTTCTATGAAAATTCTAGGGTTCCTTGAAGTAAGGTAACTGTTAATGGCCTTATAGCTTGGTTAAGCTATACACAAAAACAACCAGTAACAAGAGTATGTCAATGTATTATTTATTTTTGCTTCATTCAGTTACATACTATGAGGGTGAATACGATCAACAACTTCAATGACTCAGTCTCCTTCTTTAATGGAAGTCCCTTTTTTTGCTGACTGGCTCACTAGTAGCTAACCCACAATGAAATTCCTGTCTACAGCTCGTCTTCAGTCCTTGAGCAGTGCTCTACATACAAGGATTGAAGACAAACTGTAGACAGGAAGTTTACTGCAGGCTAACTAACCTGAAATAAATCAAACTGAACATTAACCACACTAACTCCACAATCTTTCCATGTAGAAAAGACAGCGATAAATGAGAGTCCCTTCTTTAATTTAAGATAAGATGGTTAATTCTTTGACCATTCATTAGTTTGTTTAAAGAAAAACATTCCCAAAAACTGAAAATAAATAACAAAAAATAATATAGAGATGAGAAGGAGAAACACAGTTGCCCTCCTAAAAATATTACAAGACTCACCTTTTTCTTAGTTCCAACTACAACAGTTGAACACTTAAAATATGGGTAAGGATGTTAACATCACACTGCTACAGGTTAGAAACACACTTTTGCACCTGTTGAAATCTGGAAATAAACAATAAATATTATAGGTTATAATCTGGAAATAAACAACAGATATATGTATACATATGTCACAGTATGTGAATATAGTAAATGCTAACAAATTTTATGTAGTGAATAACAATACTTTAACCAATCTAGACTTTACTCAGGATTAAAAGTAAATACTGGATCAATGATCAAATATAAAGAGAAATAGTTCCATATATATATGAAAATTTTTTTTTATGATTTGACTACAATAAGATCTCAAATTGTATTGCAAGATATGAATGTAGAGGAGGGAAATTGATATGACCTTTGTTAGATATAATGACAATGTCGGATATGTATATATGTGTAGCTGGGTGTTTGAGTGTGTATGTATATGAATGTGAGTGTGAGCATGTGTGAATGATGCTATAGTCATTACAATATACAAATTACAAGTAAATTAACAGTATTTTTTCTTTATGTATTACAATACCATAAGAGATATCTATATATTGTATGTATAGAGTGATGCCTTACACATAAATATATAACACCTTGTATAATCAATATCTTCATGGACGGAAAAAGAAAAAGGGTCAAATGGACAAGTTTAAATCCTATGTTGGGATTTCAGCAAGTGAGCAGCCTCTTTAACTGTCTACTGAGACAAGGTTTATACAAAGGGAGCTGAGAAGTTCCTGGCTTTAAGGGTACCGTGAAAGGCCTGGTTGAAAGCCCAACCTTGCAAGTTCTTTTACAGGGCTAAGAAAAACTGGAGGTGCCACTGCAATAAGTGTGTGAATGTGAGAGGGGAATATGTTGAACAAAATCATAATTGATCTTTATGTATTTTCTTTAACCTAAAGCCAGGAACTTTCCAACTTGTGGACAGTGTCTCAAAAGAAAGTTAAAAAGTGAGTTTACTATTTCTAAGGTCTTACATCTTTTGATACCAATCCACTTGAGACCACCTCAAGTTCTATGATACAAACTTTACATTCAAAATTCTCAAAGCTAAAAACCTTCAAAATCCTTCCAACAAAATTTTATGTTAATTGATACCCCAAATACCAGTTTATTAACAATACTTTATTTCAGTGCTAAACTAGACCAGAAAATATATCTATAGATTCTAGAATATATTTATATATAATATTTCTACAGCTGGATGCGTTAGGAAGGGCATCCAGCTGTAGAAACTCTGCCAAATCAGATTGGATCCTGGTGTAGCCTTCGAGCTCCACCAGTCCTCAGTCAAATCGTCCAACCCATGCTAGCATGGAAAGCGGACGTTAAACGATGGTGATGATGATGATGATGACATAAATAAAGGTATTTACAATACTGACTAAAATCTATAGATATACTCTGACAAGGAAGTTTACAACATCACTGATGTCCCATCTCAACAAGGTACCATGTGGATGCCTGGGTATTTCAGTATCTCAGCCTTGCAATTAATGCTGGGTTTGGGATTACCTCAAAAATTTACCATTCTGTGTTATTTTCCCACCCTGATGTTATTAGGTGATACAGTGTTGGAAACATGAACCAGCTGTTAATTCAATACTGTACTTGCTTTTAAATAGACACCAAATTATTTTGTTAATCAAAAGCAGTTGTAAACAAAACATGGAAAAATAGAAAAGAATACAGAGAATATATTTTACATGAAAATAAAGCTGTTATTTCATGAAATAATTAGTATTGATTATTGTCATGGTAAAATAATTACGGTCATGGCCAAAATAATAAAGGACAGCTGGTTTAGTTTCAATACAATGTTTGTCATAATTATTGTCATCATTAACAGTTTCTACATATATATTTAACTGTACAAGTATTGACTGAACAGGTCAGTAGTAAATTCACAAGCTTGTTTAACTAGTGCAAATAAGCTTATTTGTCTATGTTGTAGTTTATTCACCATTTAGTGTTGATCAAGGTGTTCTAGGCATAACATCCCTTACTTTTGTATATCCAGTGTGTCCCGCCTATGTAAAAAATTTTAAATACCAATGTGTGATTTGAAGGAGATTTGACAGCTAACTAAGCAGGTCAAACAAAAACAAGAACACTTCCTTGTTAGTTCCTCAAGCTTAGTTCTGTGATCTACTGTTTTATCCTGCTTGCTTTGAGCAGGCTTCATTCATCAGACTGACACAACCAAGATGTTGCTCCAACTGATGTACCAATCTTCTTATACTGGAAGCCTTTCACTGTTAATCAGGTCCGGAACGCTCTGTTTCCAATCAAAAGAAAGCCAGTGACATGAATTTAAATCGTGAATGTGAAAAGCTTGAACAGATACTGAAAGGCATCCCACTAATCAATTTCAAATAAAAAAGATGAAAGGCAAAGATGACCTCAGCAGGATTTGAAATCAAAATCCAGATGGAACAAATACAAGAAATTAATTCTATGCAAAGCTCAAATGACTCAGCCCATCACTACCTTTAGAGTGTGTGTGTGTGTGTGTGTGTGTGTGTGTGTGTGTATATATACTAACATGTTCATAACCCTTTAATATTTAAACCAGCTATGTCTGGCTCAATTATTCTACATTTATATTCAAACTGGTCAATCCCTACCTCTCACACTTACCCTATGTCATTCGGAAAATAAACAATTCCATCATCAAATTCTCAAAGCTACAAGACAATGGATAACTAGTTTGAAACAATGTGAATAAAAATGCTTTACACTTGATAGATAATCTGAACACTGAACAGTTAAAAAATTGAAAATGACCAGAAGTTGGTACTCAATACTAACACTTTGACTACGTTAATCCAAGTGGCATTACCTACAACAGGTAACCAAGTATATATATACCCATATGTATGTACTTATATACATATATACATACATTATAAAGAAATTATATATATATATAT
>NC_068981.1:150771074-150774724 GCF_001194135.2 Octopus bimaculoides
AATATATCAATTATAAAGAAATTATATATATATAATCTCTCAGATGATGGAATGGCATATACAAGCAGCTGTTTCATTTTCCACATGTACACAACTGCATTCTGTGTTTTTAAATAAAACATCCATAACATTTTCCTTCCAACTCTGTACAATATTTTCAAATACGTGTTAAACTGTGTAATCTGAATGCCAGTAAGACACAGATATTTATCCAAAGATAGATTTTTTTTTTAATATATATTTCATGTTAGGTATATTTAATATATCCAAAGATAGTTCGAATAAGAAAATATCAAGAGCAAGTAAGTTCTTAGAGGTGTCGTCATATCTTAGAAAATTTCTTATCTTTCATGATTAAGATCACTTTCTTGATTACATTCAATATATTTGGCACTGTTTATCGAAGAATCTGCTGCTATTGGCATTTCTCATAAAGTGGAAGAAATTGAAAGAATATTATATATTCATCTGCTGTGTGATGAATATGCAAGTGATGGGCAGGATGCAGCATCAAAAGATCTACAACAGTAACAACTTCACGCATGAGTAGTGATGCTAGTGATTTCATGCAACAGTAAGTATGATCACTACATTATTCACATTTGAGCACAAACACACATAAAGGAAGGTTACATTAGATAATGTAGTGGTGGAAGCACCACGTCTGAATATAGCAATAGAATGGTCACACTGGGAACACCCCTGATAATAGGTCTGTTTGATCAGGGGGTAAGCAACCACATTTCATAATGTAGATGACAGAAACTATTAATTATGTCTAGTAAACTAGCAGAGCAATTCATGGACTTCATTTCATGAGTCCTCCTGCAGCAAATTCTACCACTGTGCCAGTATCAGATCTGAAGTCTTGATTCACTATTAGTTTAATATAGCATTGCTTAAGGCATGGCTGTGTGGTAAGAAATTTGCTTCCTAACCACATGGTTTTGGGTACAGTCCCACTGGGTGGCACCTTGGGCCAGTGTCTTCTATAGCTCCAGGCCAACTAAAGCCTTATGAATGGATTTGGCAGACAGAAACTGAAAGAAGACTGTCATATACATTATATATAGCTAATAAGCATATACATTTAACTCTGTGTGTGTGTGTGTGTGTGTGTGTGTGTGTGTGTGTGTGTGTGCGTGCGCGCGCGCGTGCGTGTGTGTGAGTGAATGAGTGATAGAGAGAGAGAGAGTGCATATGCTTCACTGTTTCCTTGCTTTGCCTTCATGTGATAGTTGTAAAGCAAATATCACCATTAAGCAAGACATGTCCTTCACTTCCAATCTTGCATGGGGAATATTACCTCACTGGGAAACAGGTGAGAGTTGGTGACAAGAAGGGCATCTGGCTGTAGAAAATCTATCTCAACAAATTCCATCTGACCCATTAAAGCATGGAAAAGTGGATGTCAAATGATGATGATGCTTTCTTTCATACTCCCTTCTTATATTTTGAGGTCACTCTCTGGATTGGACTGGAATTTTATGTACTCCCTTGTTAGCAAGCACATGAGTGTTACCCATGTTGATCATAGTGTAAGGATGATATATGATAAACATCAGAGGTTTGAAGCCATGGAATAATGCTAAATGTAAATTTAATTTTAAAATTAGGATTTAAATTCTTTAACATTTTATCTCACCACGATCACAAAATTTTGTTTTAATGCGGTAAACTATCAAGGTTTGTATCAATGAACAGCTTCTGTGTAAGATAGGTAGTGCCTGCCAGACTAAAACTATAAATATGAATTATTAAATATATAAAAATAGATGATTTCCAATTCATTAAAACCTTCTAATTAAATGCATGGAATTCAGTGAATAATTCAATAAAGAGCCAATACTTTGATGTTAGACAGACATTATTTCTGCTGCTTTTCAACTTCAATATATGTGTTACAATCAACCATATTAAACCCATGTTGTGTAAGTTCAGCTCCAGAAGGCATTACATACAGAATCATAGAAGCAGAATAATTTCTGATTTTGCTTTGTATCTAATGTGTACATGCACATTTATATTGCATATTTGTTTACATTTTGTGCATGTGTTTGCCCTTGGTGAATGAGCTCATTTTACTCTATGTATTGAAAATACAAATGTGTATGTGTATGCTGGCACACATCCATATGTATATGTATGTGCATATTCTTATTGCTGTGTATAGCTATCTCCATCATTTGTTCTTTTCTTTAGATTTAATTGATATATATTAAAAAGGTGAAAACCTGATGATGAAGCATTTTATTTGTCAAACGATTGTTACTAGAAATATACAAAAAATAATCGCACATGATGAAGTGAATATTCAACATTTTGGCACCACCAACATGCTACTACAATTAACTAGCATTCTACTATCACTAACGTACCATTATCACTATACTAACATGCTACAACCATAAAGTAATACACTATTATCATAAACATACTACCACCACAAACTAAAATACTATTAATACTTAATATGCTATAATTACTAACTAATCATCACTAATACACTACAACTTATACCATTCTAATACACTGCCACTACAAATGCACAACAACTAGTAACATACTACCAGCATTAATATACTACAAACAGTTGATGCCACTACTAATACGCTGCAACCAGCACAACATACTACTATCACTTACATAATATCTGCATCAATTAATATACTACAACAGTTAACTAATACTAAAGGTAAAGATTCTCTTTGGTCATGAATGACCATGGAATTGTACCTAGAAAGTTACCCTCCAAGATGCAAATCCAGGTAAGGTTGTTTATAGAAGACCAGCAGTCGCCCATGCATACCAGCCTTCCCTCTCCACACCACTGATGCTATGCAAGGGAAAAGCAAAGGCTAATACAGCTTGGCACCATGATGTCACAGCTCATTTCTACAGCTAAGTGAACTGGAGCAACAGGAAATAGAGATCACAACATACAGCCCAGTCTGGGAATTGAACTCACTACCTCATGATTGAGGGCTTTCACTAACTAATACTATAGACCTGCTAATTAACATGCTGATCTGTACTACAGTTCTACCACCTCTGACTAACACACTACAACCATTAATTTATATTCTTCATCCACTAGCCTACCGAAGCAGTTTCTCTTGGTATATTCTATAACTACTACAATAATCAATCACCAACCATTTGAACTAAGAAGCTGCGGTCCATCACCAGATGCAAGCACTCTCTTCCTCTTGTCATCCCTACTATGTCTAACAATGCCAACCACCAGGAAATACTTTTCTCAATCATTCCTTCTCAGAGCTGCAGCCCCATGAAAATCTTTCCCCTGTTTATATTGTTAACTAACTTCAAATTAGACCAGGCCAAGTAAACATATAATCAGAAGTATTCCACTTATGAACATAAACTGCTTCGATAAAAGGTGGTGCCTAGGTAGGGGGTGTGATATGAAAGAGATTTAGTTGCTATTTCTCCAAACTTAAAAATTGGCGGAGGCGTGGTTGTATGATAAGCTTGCTTCCCAACTATGTTTCCAGGTTCAGTATTACTGAGTGGTACCTCAGGCAAGTGCCTTCTACTCAGAACAACCAAAGCCTTGGGAGTGGATTTGGTAGATGGAAACCGAAAGGAGCCTATCATGTGTATATATATATATATATATATATATATGT
>NC_068981.1:150774749-150781493 GCF_001194135.2 Octopus bimaculoides
TATGTATGTGTATATATATATATATATATATATATATATACATACGTATCTGTGTGCATGTGTCTATATCTGTTTGTCCTCCACCACCACTTGACAACTGGTGTTGATGTGTATACATCCCTGTAACTTAACAGTTCAGCAAATGAGGCCAACAGGATAAGTACCAGGCTTAAAAATGTACTAGGGTTGATTCATTTGACTAAAAGCTCTTTAAGGTGGTGCCCAGCAAGGCCACAGTCTAATGACTGAAACAAGTAAAAAGCAAAAGATAACTACACAGCAGTTCTCATTATTGGCTTGTTCCAGGTCAGGTTTTATCCACAGCCATCAACTGACAAAAGTACAAGGTGAACTTATATCAACCGCCCTTATTAGAGGAGGACTTTGAAAGGCTTTTAAGACATATTTCATCTCCAATCATATAATTTTTAAAAAATACACAATCGTCATTTTTATGTCCACCTTTCAAAGCTAGCATGAGTTGGACTGAAATTTTTGAGGTGGTGTTTTTATAGCTACATATTCTTCCTGACACCAACTTTTTTAGTCACCTTCTATGACACAAGGAAATCATGTACTTATTCTAAACATGAAGATACATAGAATCAATAATCTTTTTTAATTAGAGTTGTAGCTTCCTGTCTTAAACATCCTGTTAGCGTTTGGATGGTTGCTATATTGGAAGACAGCACCTGAGCAGCTTAGATGACAAGTTTCAAGTTTATAATTTTAGAGTCAGAAAAGTTCATATCAAATTGTTATAAACCAAAAAAACGAGGCAAAAGTAAAATAAAACCGTATGCTCTTGTATATTTATTTATTATTTTTTTACTAAATTAATTGTTCAATATTCATACTTGTGGTTATATACAAACTTAAGATGGTTTAACTGTCTAACAGATTCCATAACAAAGCAAGAATGGTCCACAAACTAACAGCCTCTTTCCAGTGAAATAGAGAATTAATCAAGTACAATTTACCACTTTATGCTTTGGCTTCAGAAATTTAAATGTAAAATAAACCAAAAAAAAAAAAAAGAATAATAAAGGATAAATAGAAAAATGTAAAAATAAAGCCTAACAAAAAAGATGGGGGGGGAAAAAACACTAAAATAGTTTTTAGATCTATTTTTATTGTTATTTACCAGTTAATATAAATTTTTATGTTGTTTCTTTTCTTTGTTAAATAAGGAAGAAAAATAAAATAAAATTTTACAGAGCTTTTGTGAAGGAGATAAGCAGTGGTATACAATTAGATGAAGTTGATTGCAAATAAAAGATGTAGCTGAATGGGAGAAGAGCATTATATTCAATGTAGACAATAGCTAGCTGTATCATTGCAAAAACTTGTGTCAGAATCAGAGAGAGAGGGGGGGAGAAGAGAGAGAGAGGGGGAGTGAGAGAAGAAAAGAGATAGGGGGTGAGAGAAGAAAAGAGAGAGGGGGGAGAGAGCAGAAAAGAGAGAAGGAGGGAGGGAGAGACATGGGGGTGGGGGTGAAAAGAGAAAAAAAAAAAGCAAGGGAAAGAAACATGCCACAATTCAAAAGACATTGAAGAATTTGATGCTGAATAAATTTCAAAGGGAGTCTATTGTGTTCAGGACTGAAAACAATTTATTGTGGGGAGAAATGAAAGCAGAGTTAAGTTTGAAAACAGAAGTCAATATGACATAGCAACTTGATGTTGCCTCTTAGGATTCTTAAGACAGACAAGTATTGTTACAAATATAGGTGGGGCAAATACAAGGGAAAGTGTTACCTTATATAACAACAATGATAGTAAAAACTATGTTTATAATCTTAGATCTATTTATTTATTTATTTATTTTTTTTGCATTTGAAAACCTTGTTCCATTTCAAAAACTGTTAGTAACTACAAACTATTGTTACCTTTTCACAATTTAATTTACCTTACTTTGTGTGTGTGTGTGTGAGTGTTGTATTTTTATTGAATTTTCTCAATTTTCTTTTTAATCTGTAACAGGTTGCATGCAGAGGCTGCTGTGCAACAGATTGTCATCCCCTACTAAACAAATTCCATATCAGCATCCATCCAGTGGTAGATGCCTTCCTTGACAATGTAAGATTCTGCAACTAAATCACACATACACACATACACATGCACACACACATATATATATTTATATATATATATACATACACACACACATATATGCACAAACATTTGCACACACACACATATATACATACACACACACACACACACATATATGCACAAACATTTGCACACACATGCACACACACCCATACACACCCACACGCAAGCTACTGGAAGATGAAAGATCATTTAATATGATGAAAGTTCCAAGAAAGATTACCTGGTGCGTATGACAAGAAGTATCATAAAACACTTAGGGCATCGAGAAAAATTAGATTATATGAAATAACCTACTGCACTCCACTGACTAATTATGCGGTTGGGGGTAAGGTTCCAGCAAGACATGGGATGATTGAAAGAAAGACATGAACAAGAAACAATATCAGGTAAAAAGAAAGCTAGAATGGCAGGTATATGTAGCAAGGAGAAAAGCTAAAAGTAAGAGGTTTGTTGATGTTTTGCAAAAAGACGACCAGTGGTGTGAAATGCCCCAGCTAAATAATACATCTGTGTAAATCAAGACATTGTTGGAAATGAAATAAGAGTAGCACACTTGCCCTAACAAACACTGCTGAGAGAGAGAAACAAGTTGCTACAATGTTACATGTTACTAGAAAAGGGTACAGAATGAAGAGAATGTGTGGGCAAGGGTTTGTCCAAAGGAACAGTGGAACAGCTATTAAAGGTGACAATTATGTGGTTAAAAGTGTAATTAACAATACAATGGCAATAAAAGCAACTGTACTATCAGGATAGTTACTGAGATGTTGAAAATATCTGGTGAAGCAGGATGTGCATTGATCATTCACATAATGAGTTAGGTGGCCAGGGAAGTATCATCATTAAGTGCTACAAGGGCAAAGGAGATGTACAAAAAACAAGCAACTGCTGAGGCATCAAATTATCAGGTTATGAAAGAAACAGAAAGTATTATAATATCTCATTAAAAAGAAAATTCATTTAGATGAAATGCAGTCTGGATTTGTGCCAAGATGGGTACCACGAATGTCTCTTTCTAATGACACAAGGAGAGTCTCACCTTAGAGTAAACCAGCTATGTTATGCATTAACTGATCCAGGAAAGGCGTCACTAAAAAAAAAAAAAAGCAAATGTACCAAAATGGCCTGCAAGAGGCCCAGAAGCTATGTACAGAGATGTCAACCAGCAAAGTGAGAGTTTGCAATAAGTTCTGAAAATTTAGCATGCAGGAAAAGCTCAGTTTTAAGGCCCTTTTCTTGCTTATTATAGGTCTTCAGGTCATAATAGAGGAATTTAAGACCAGCAGTATTAAAGGAATCAGATGTAGCATACAGAAAAGATTACACTACAAAGGGCATGTGATGCATATGGAGGGTGAAAACTGTAAAGCTGACTCAAGTGAAAGAAACTTGTGGGAAAGGAAGATTGAAGATGTGTGAGATAACAAAAGATAGTCTCAGGAGGCTCAGCTTTTTGTCGGAGACAAGAAAAGACCAGTACAAATGCTGAAACTGTTTACAAAAGTTCTAACACATGCAAGCATAGGAAAAACGGATGTTGCTCAAGACCAAGTCAGTCCTGTTCCTGCAGACCTCGTTTTCAGTAATGACCATCTTGTCTTTTTTCCAAGGTACAATGCATCTAGGACTATACTGTCCAATGTATTCAATCTTTTCTGCAACAGTAAGGGTAGCTATTTTGAAGATTTGGTTGCTATTTCTAGCTTGAAACTGATCGTGCAGAGGCCTCCCTTGCTGGCTTGATATTGTTATTGCTGCTGTTGTTATTGTTGAGCTCATATTGCTGATTATGAAACTCCAATTGCTTCACTTGTATTTTCGCAAAACACAAGACTTTGTAATATTGCCAGAATCAACAGCACAAATATTTCTATGAACATCCTATTAAAATTAATTGACTTTAAACCTCATTATTCACATCAGCACCCATTAAAACATTTTAATGATTGTTGGAATAATCAGTAAAATGATAAAAACAATTACTTCTTTCAAATTTGAAGAGAGAAGAGTGGCAGAAATGGTAAAGGACCAAATGAAATATTCTTCTGCATTAAGAGTTCAAATCCCATCAAAACTGAATTTGACTTTCATCACTCAAGGGTTAACAAAACATGTACCAGGCATATACTGACATTGCTTCAAATAACTATAACACACTCTTATAAATCTATAAGTTTATATCAAACAGAAATCCTTACTTCAAGTTCCTAAGAGCAGTGAGTGGTCAGAAATGGTGAGGTGTCAAACATGGAGTTAAAGAAATAAGTAACAGCACCAATAATAAGCTGAATTTGACTCAATTAATTATACTTCTTTGTCTCTGCATTGTAACCTAATAAAAATAATCTATTATTTTTATCTTCATAGCAGAAGTTGCTTGTCAAATTACAAAACAAACAGAAAGGACTAATGTTTTGTAGGACTCAATATATATTTATATAAAACAACTAAAGATGAGCAACAGCATTTTACACCCACTTTCCATGACAGCATGGGCTGGATGGATAGGCACAGTCTGAATCAGTTCATATTTGGAATTATTGCATTCCAGAAAGGTCAAAGACCTTACATTTCACTGGTATGTTCCACTTAGGAAAAACATCCATTCATACAAATTTTACCAAATATCAACCACTTTACAGGGTGCACTGGATGCATTTTATCATAGCAGCAACACTAGAAAGTTTGTCATTCCCTTGAAGCTAAAGGGCCCTCATGAACATTCAATGTCTCTGCTCATTTGTCGAGCCCTTTAAAGATGGTACTTGGGTACATTTTACCATGGTACCAGCACTAGTGATGTTGCCTTCAGCCTCACTCCTATCAGAAAACTAAAGAGCACTCTACGGTGCCTCTGTTCATTCAATTTTTAGATAGAGGTTACAGGCATATGGAAATTGTATGATCAATATACTAGATAATTTGACTATTGGGTCATTGATTTAAACCTGACTGCAGCAAGTATGGCATTTCCCACTTAAGTTAAAAGCTACAAAAATTTAAAATTTATAATGGCTTGGAGTAGGCAGCAATATCATATTCAAAGTAAATTCAACAAACCCTCATGAACATGCAAAGCCAGAACCAAAATGAGGCTTTAACAATGTTAAACATTCCATCTTCCAAATAATGTGCTGATTGAATCACATGAAATAAACTACTGAATTAATGAAGTTTGAATATCTCTATACACAACATGTAACCTTTCCAAGACATTATTATTCAACAACTTGTAAGAAGCTGACATAAGTTTTAATAACAACCTACTAAATAACTCCATCGTGAATAAAGAAGAAAACTTTTGTAAAGCAAAGTAGATCAAAAGGTTAGGGGTAGGTAGCAATGGAATGCATTACTTATGGGAGAGAGCAGTCAGAGATTATTATGTAGCCTGGAACACAGAGATTATTATGTAGACTGGCTCCTTGACTGGGGTTGGCTTGTGGCTAAACAACAATATGTGTAACAAATTTTAGAAAGGATATTTTTTCTTCCTTTGTCATCCGTTATATTATAAAGGCTTATCATTAACAACCAAGTTATTTGACATATCACTAATATTTTTTAAAAAGGCTTGAATGCTACAAAATCTCTCTTTCAGCTTTGTTGACAGAAAAATAACTTCCTAATTTGTTACGTAGAAACAAAGTTAGCTAACACTGGAAGTAAAAGTCACAACAGTCAGCTGTTTCTGTTTGTAGTGCACTGACTTAACTGTGTTAGAGGCAGCAACAACTGCGGTGGTGATGGGGAGGGTGATGTGGTCGATGACGGTGGTGGTGGTGGTGGAGGTAGTAGTGGTGGTGGTGGAGGTAGTGGTGGTGGTGGTGGTGATGGTGGTTGTTATGACAGTTGTGGCTGCTGTTTAACCTCAGGTTCAACAATGATCCAAGAGACATATGATCAAAAGATACTTCATTAGTTGTATGGTAGTGGTAGCAGCCACTAGTGAAGATGGTGGTTATTGGTGGTGGCGGTGGTGGTAGAAGCTACAGTGATGATAGCAGCTACAATTGGTGGTGGTTGAAAAAGCCATTAATAATTTAGTGATGAGTAACATAGACAAAGCTTTTAATGATAAATCTATAAAAAGAAGAAATCTTCATTTACATAAGTGTTGTAGATTGATTTTTTACCTACTGACAAGCAAAGTTTACAATATCATATTCATTTAGACAGAATAGCTTGCCTTTAACACTATATATAGAGATGACTTTTTTCAGTGGTGATAATTTATCACCCTTTACAAATTATAGGTTTACGTTCATTCTCTTTCTCCACATTTTCAAGGATATTTTCAAGGTTTTTTTTTTTCTGTTCCTATCCCCCTAGGCTTTAGTCACTAGTGAATTTAATTAGTATAGAGGAAGAGGTGCAAGTTCAATCCTTATAGTGGTTGTTCTTCAAAGTATCTGTATCTATGGTGCAAATGCTTTAAGACAGTGTAAGTACATTCAAAATACACAAGGCTTCCAGAACTACAGTCTATCATTTTACCACTTTTGAGGACTTTATATGCATGTATATAATTCTGGTTTCAGTTTTGAAATTTTTCCATCAACAGAAAAAAAAAAAAAAAGTCTCCAATCCAGAAACAAGGTTCTTTCACTGAAATTTCGAAAACATC
>NC_068981.1:150781553-150785439 GCF_001194135.2 Octopus bimaculoides
GTGTGTGTGTGTGTGTGTGTGTGTGCTTGTGTGTGCATGTGCGTGTGCTTGTGTGTGTGCTTGTGTGTGCGTGTGTGTGTGTGTGTGTGTATGTGTGAGTGAGTGAGTGAGTGAGTGTGTTGTGAGGTTGTGAATGTGTGTGAGTTTGTATGCATGCGTGAGAGATTGTATGCATGCATGAGAGATTGTGTGTATGCGTGAGATTGTGTGCATGCGTGAGAGATTGTGAGCGTGCGTGAGAGATTGTGTGCGTGCATGAGAGTTTGTGTGCGTGCGTGAGAGTTTGTGTGCATGCGTGCGTGAGAGTTTGTGTGCATGCGTGAGTTTGTGTGCATGCGTGAGAGTTTGTGTGCATGCGTGAGAGTGTGTGCGTGCATGAGAGTTTGCGTGTGCATGAGAGTTTGTGTGTGCGTGAGAGTTTGTGTGTGCGTGAGAGTTAGTGTGTGAGAGAGTTTGTATGTGAGTGAATGAGTGTGAAGGGGTGAGTAAGTGTGTATGTGGGTGAGTATGTGTGTAGGCATGAATGCATGTCATTGTAAGAGTGAATCTGTATGTTTTGGCTTATGTATGCATACATACACATTTGCTTCTATGTCATACATGCATGTATATACCTACTACATATGTAAAACATCTGGAATGTTTTACATGTTTTTACAATTACATTAATGGCTTGTAATTGCAATTTTCTAATTAGCCATGTCCTTTCTGTCTGTAAGGTTCAGCTTCTCAAAATTAGTTCTGGTGCATTTTGTTACATAATAGAGTGCTCCAATAAACAGTTATAAAGTTATGCATATATACATGAATGAATGAGAATGAATGAATGCATATGTTTATGGTCATATGTATGTATAAACGTATGTATGAACAGATATGTATGTATGTATGTATGTATGTATGTATGGACAGATATGTGTGTGTGTGTGTGTGTGCATGTGTGCGTGCGTGTATGTATACATATACATGTGTCTATGAATGTATCTTTTTCTTTTTTATTATTTGAATTCTTCCTTCAAAGAGGAAGCTGGTTTCTAACAAAGTGAAGTTCCATTGCTGAAATTTGGATAACTACAATAAGTGTTACATGTTGAATTTTAGAAAAGTCATGTATATTTTTACAACACTACCTACAGACTGAATGAATATATGTATGGGAAGGAGAAATAAATGGATTCTCAGATGGATAATGAATGGATGTGTGTTGAAGTAAAATGCCCTTACAAGCAAGATACTAGACTATCACTTAAAAATTTGTCAGTTCAAACCCACAGTAAGCATTTTGTGCTTTCATGCTTTTATGAAGGACAATTTATTTTACATTACCTCAATGCACTTAACTATCGGAAATAAATATTAGACTATTTAGAAAAGGGTTTATTATAACACTATATGGAATAAATGAGCATATATTCTCATATTTCAATATATGCACCTATATATGTGTATTAGTGTGTAGATATGTCTCAATGTGTATATGAGAGAAAGAGAGAATGTGCATGGGAGTGTGTGCAGGCATGCCTGGGTGGTTAAGGAGTTCACTTAGCAATCACAACATTCAGGTTCAGTCCCACTGCATGGCATCTTGAGCATGCACTTTTACTATAATCTAAACCCAAATTTTATTGCCAGATGTATTGCACCCACAGTCTACACACTTACCCTTGTCATACATTATGTTTCACAGACACCATAAGAAATAACTTTAAGAGTACAAATATCAGCCACTTACACATTGATATCTAAGTCACGTAGTTGATAAAACAACTGAATATGCATTGTTGATCCCAATGGCGTATCCCTCATCACATATGTGAATATCAGAGTGTCTGTGCATATTGTTGCTTTTTATCAAATATACTTTGATAAAAAAAAATTGACAAGAGGACACTGCAAATATTCATCAGATAAGATTTATTCGATATCATCTTGTGTCTAAGCTGATGGTCAAACTCTGTCTCAAGCCACAAGCCTTTTTGGTTAGTTTCTATGGTATTTACATAACTGAACATACAAAATTCTCCCCCATCAACAGGACACCAGTCTGTTGGAAGACTGATCAGTTAATGCCTGAGCTATCACTTGTAATGCTTTTCAGCTGAGTGAACTGAAACCACATGAAATGAAGCGTCTTGCCTAAGGATACAACACGCTGTCCACTTTGAGAACTAACCTCATGACCTAATATCTGTGAGCCCAACACTAAAACCACCACGTGAAACATCTTCACAAACTTATGGATAGGTAAGACTTAAATAAATTTAAATAGGGTTGGTATCAAAGAGGGGCATCCAGCCAAAGAAACCATGCTGAAGTTGACAAAAGAACTCAATGCAGCTTCATAGCTAACCAGATCCTGTCTGTCAAACCATCCAACCCATACCTGCATGGAAAACAGACATTAAATGATGATGAAGTGTTTGGTGGGTCATTTAGAGTGATCATCAATTGCTGGAATGTGTGTCCAAAAAGATGTGTTGGTTAAATTTATGGCGCAAGCATTTGGCACTATGACCAATGTATTGAATGTGGTTACTGATGGCTTTGTTAATGCATACATCTGGTCAAAGTCTACAATGTAAAGAAAACACTGAGAAAACAAATATCATGATGACAAGATGATTATCAAGGTCTAATGGCATCATTGTTGTTTAGCTCCAGATCTCCCCAATCAGAGCTGACCTGGGGCTTACACAACAATGACCATATAGGATAGTAAGGCGTGATTTAATTAAATCTGGCTGCTATTTCTAGCTGATTGAACAATTAATTATGATGATTATAACGATGTTGTTGTTATTGTCGTTTGCACCTAGCTGAAACATATAAGACAGTAAGGTATGATTTAAAGAGATCTGGCAGCTATTTTTAGCTGGTTGAACAATCATGTATTAGGTCCCTGGTTGATGTCAAGAGTAATAGTGTTGTTGATGATGATGTATCACTGATAATGATAATGTCACTACTGCTGCTCCTGCTGATAATGATGATGTCACTGATGATGATGAGATGATATAATGGTTGAAACGTTATCAATTTCCCAATAGTCAAACCAACGACCACCCAGAGACAAATTACAGTAACTCTTTTGCTCTTCAGTTATCCCTTGCAATCTAAGCTTTCAGATGGACAAGAAGTCTGGCTGTTAAAAGGAACAGATGGGAAGCTATACCCTTGATTAACCACATGAGAGCCCTGTCATTGAGAACAGATGCTGAGAAAGTACTTAGGTACACTAAATACACATGCAGCATTGGCAGCAAAACTGAAAACAAAACAAGCTTCTTGTTTTTTTAATCGTACGCATACAAATACATACGGATGTATGCATGTAGAATTCCAAGGCCATGTGGATATTACCAAAGGACATCCTATCTATAAAGGAGATCAGTTTTAGTAAAATCAATTTGTTAGTGGTTGTGGTAATGGCGGTGGTGTTGCTTAAATGATGGTTGCCACCAAACAGATAAACATCACTAAAATATACACAAGGGTATTGCCATTAACTAAATAGTGCACAGCTAGAAGCAATATAAACAGACATTAAAGAATCAATACCTTTAAATTAACACACATATACACACACAAATAAAATTATATATATATATATATATATATAAATTATAGGGTGGCAAAGAAAATTTTAGAAATTTTATTTACCACCAGTGGCCTAGCGAGAGTAAAAACAGTCAATAGACTATGTATTATTCATTAGAAATGCAGAGACGCCTATAATAGGACATCTACTCGCTAGAAATAGCAGCAAAAATACTACATACCACAAAAGTTAGGGATAATTTCGAAAGGAAATGAAAAATAAAAACTTTTACCAACTTTTACCGAAATTATCCCTAACTTTTGTGGTATGTAGTATTTTTGCTGCTAT
>NC_068981.1:150786211-150788254 GCF_001194135.2 Octopus bimaculoides
AGACCTGACCCAAATGTGTGCAACAGAGTAGCAGCATAGTTATACTGTTAATAAGTTTGTTTTACGACTAAATGATTTTATGTTCATTTCCACTGTATTGTACTTTGGATAACTGTCCTTATCAAAGTCTCATGCATGTAACCAAAGACCACAGGTGAACTTACATGCCTACTGAAAATCCAAACATGAACTCTACACCTCAACAGCAAATGATTGCTATGGCTATTGGCTGACAATTGGATGTGGTCAGCATTCATGAGGAATATGGTGAACTTTTTGTTTGGAGCCAGATCAACCCATCTTGGATGAATATTGCCCTTTTCCTTTTACCTTTTCCTCAATGCAGCGAAAGCCTTGTATGTAAAATTTGGGACACTATTTAACCCCTTAGCATTTAAACCGGCTACATCTGGCCAAAATATACCCCTGTTTTATGTTCAAACTGGCCAGATCTAATCTCTCACACATATGCTACAATGTCATTCTAAATATAAACAATAACATCATCAAAATCTCAAATCTATGGGATAGTATATGATTAATTCAAAATAATATGAATAAATAAGCTTTATGTTATGATATGGTGTTTTCCACAGTTATAATATGTGGCCACTGTTGTGAGTGTAGCCACGATATTTTCTTAGTATCAGATACAGTGTATCTCTTCTATTCTGGAATGGTAATACACCACTTCATCTATCGTGCTAGACACCAAATTTGAACTGACTACCTTGACTGTAATTCGAACTCGACTATAACACATAACTAACACTTAACTCCAACTGAGAACTTGTACGACGACTCTACAACAACTGACGCACAACTCCCTGTACTGGTTGACATAGTCTCGCTTTATAGTGGCTGACTCATACCACTTATCCTGTGGGAGGGGGGTACCATTTCCACTACAACATCTCCCCTTTTAGTTTTTGCTTTTGGGGAAGCAAGTAATTTTATTTTACTTTATTGACCCCCCACCTCCCTTTCAGTTCTTTCTTTTTTTTATTTGTACAAATTAATTTTTTCTTACATTATCTACATTAGACGGACATTTGTCCTCATCTTGTTTGTTGTTAACACATTTCGGCTGATATACCCTCCAGCCTTCCTCAGGTGTTTTGGGGAAATTGTGAACCTGGGTTCTCATTCCTAAGGTTCTCATCCATACAGTTCACAATGGAAAAGGTAAAAGACAATCAGCTGGCATTCCTGGACGTATTAATAACACACACCAAGTATGGATTCAGGACATCCGTATCCCGCAAGCCCACCTTTACTGGACGATACCTCAACTTCAATTCCCACCATCCATACAGTGTAAAGAGAGGGATTGCTCAGTGCTTAAAACATCGAGCAAAGAATATAAGTAGCGATTGTGATACCCACCACGAAGAAATGATCAAGCTCAATAACGATCTGTTAAGCAACAACTACCCCAAAAGTATACTATCCACTCCAATTATGAAGAAGAGAGAGGATGAGGCCAATAAACTGTCCACAGTCTGTCTACCCTATGTGAAAGGCCTCTCCGAAAAGATACAAAAGATATGCGGCCCATATGACATCAGGACAGTATTCAAGAGTAATACAACACTTTGCAAATATCTACTTCAAGTAAAACCACCATACATGACCAAAGACTGTGTGTACTCCATCCTATACATGTGGTAGGTTATAGAAAGGCAAAGCATGCTGCCCCCAGAATGGTAATACACTGCTTCGTCTATCATGCTATCACTGAGAGTTAAAGTAGACAGTTCAAATTCGGTGTCTTGCGGAGCTGAGAACTTGTACAACTCTACAACAACTGACACACAATTCCTAGTACTGGCTGACATTGTCTCACTTTATAGTGGCTGCCTCACACCACTTGTCCTGTAGGAGGGGTGTACCATTTCCACTACAACATTTTACATTTGTCAGAATAATTTGAACACTAAAGGGTTAAATCTATGACTTAAGAACAAAAGCAGTCTCTCCAATGGTCTTTCATACAGTTTCTATCTCTCAGACATCACACACAGGGGTTTGGCAGCTCACAGG
>NC_068981.1:150788264-150790406 GCF_001194135.2 Octopus bimaculoides
ACAGGGGTTTGGCAGCTCACAGGGCTTTGATAGCAGACTTGCCCAAAAAGTCATGTAGTGTGTTCAAACATAAAACTATGTAGTTGCAAGGCAGATTACTTAACCACATAGCTCTGCCTATCTATCTGACTGCTTAAATTGTTAGATGCACCAGTGAAGATATCATTTTTATGTAGCATATCCGAAGTCAATCAGTCTTACAGAACCTATCTTCATCTAAGATGTACCCAAAAGAGAAATGAACATCAGCATTTACAAGCTCATGAGAAATCAATTTCACAGCAATGTTACAACTGCTTATATGGATAGCTGAGCAATTTCATCTTACCTTGCAGTAACTATTTACTGTAGCCTAGCTATTTCAGAGTTAAATGCTTTGGCATCAAACATCAAATAGTAATAAACAAATTTTAGACATTATACAGAGAGCAGCACTTCATAAATAACATCACTAAGACTGTTCTTTATCTCTTCTTCTCATTATATTGAGAAACACTCATTCTTCGATAGTATCATTTAAGGTATATGATAAGTAGTCTCAAATTATTATGGTTTAAATATTACGATGATGATGATGATGATGATGATAAATAATGGCTGTAGAAACAACTGCATGGTTAAGAAGTTTACTTTGCAACCTTGTGTCTTAGGTTCAATCCTACTCTATATTGCCTTCAGCGAGTGGTTTTTTGTAACAACCTTCTACCATAGTTTTCTACTACAGCCTTTAGGGACATCAAAGCCTTGCAAGTGAAATTTGGTACACAAAAATTGTTCAAAAGTCCAAATACCTTAGAAGTGATTACTCCAGTTTTTTTGGGTAATAAACTCTAAGCTTAATGCCAACACCTGGCTCCTGAGTACTGTTAACCAACTCCACTCTGTGGATTTGGTTATAAGTACTCAAGCAAGCATTCAAGCCAAGACTCTAGTCTGAAAGCAACTTCCTCCTACAATTCAGAGAGATCTTGAAAAGGAACATGGAAACTTTCTTTCCTCCCTTGATTGTAAGAGCCAGTAACCACTAGAAGCTGAGCATGGCTTGGTAACAAGTACCATGCTTTCATTAATTGTTTTAGGTGCTTATTCAACCATGAACAAACACAGACATGCTCTCATTTCTTCCACCCTCCCATTTAGACTACTCCACTGCAGGTGTGACAAATGGAGCGGGAGAGAGCTGTATAACCTTGCTCAAGGACACGATGTGCCGTCCAGTTCAGGAAATGACAATGACATTATAACAGTGAGCCAAACAACCTAACTACAAAGCCACTAAGGCTTTCATATATCTCCTTTGACTAAATCATTAAAAAACAACTATTCATCAAAAGCAGTTATATGAATTATAATGAATTATGAATAGAACTTTAAAAGTAAAAAAACACAACAACTATAAATTAAATATCATTGATAGATAAAAGATAATATCAAAATCTTGATTAGATAGAAGCATGTAAAAAATTTAAGAATGTTTCCAAATGAAATTAGGTTTTATAACTAAATAATGTATTTGAAGATATTGCATGATGTGCTAAGAAAGTTATAATCCTCGTGATATATGAGAAAGTATGAAGGACAAATAGCATGCTGTCTTGTGATATCATTGTATTTGCTGAAAGCTACTTACATCTGAGAAGAAAGTCTTATTGGTATTTCATGCTGAACCTTGCATATACTAATGCCAGCAACAAGAAAGTATTGTTTGAGAAAAAAAAGAAGAAAATGCTTCAAATAATTTACTTTTATGTAATATACTTCAGATATTTAATCTGGTCTGAAGACTGTTTCTCTTTCTCTTCCTTCACTAACTGGATATTAAAATAGAGAGAGAGAGAGGTAGATCAGAGACAAGTAGAGAAGGGAAGAGACTCAGACTGAGTTAGATATATGTAAAGAGAAGTGAGAGAGTGAGAGAGAGAGAGAGAGAGACAGGCAGACAGACAGGCAAATACACAGAGAAAGGCAGGGGGTAGAGCGAGAGAAACAGAAAGCAAGAGGGTGAGAGAGAGCAGGAAAGAGAGAAAAGTCAAGTGTGAGAGCATGAGAGAGAGAGAGAAAGAGAGAGTGTGTGTGTGTGTGTGTGAGTGAGTGTGAGTGTGTGAGTGTGTGAGTGTGTGAGTGTGTGTGTGTGAGTGTGTG
>NC_068981.1:150790481-150812458 GCF_001194135.2 Octopus bimaculoides
GTGTGTGTGTGTGTGTGTGTGTGTGTGTGTGTGTGTGTTTGTGCGTGCGTGCGTGCGTGCATGCGTGTGTTTCGTGAGTACTTTTTATATGATTTTAGGTGACAAGTATTTCAAAGAATTTCCTCAGAAACATTTATAATATAATGATATCAGCATACATAGCATGATAAGTGATATGAGAAATATTTCAAGTTTCTAAAGAAGAGAAAATTAATATTTCTGAATAGAACAGTATTTCATAGAAAATTATTTGTAATGAATTGTTATAGAAGAAAGAAAAACTTCCATTTAGACTGCTCCACTACAGAAAGTCTCCTGATAATAGCAGCTCATAAATTGTTTGCATATGTAGTTGTCCGACTAAATTTTCTTTGATAGAAAAATCACCTTTCAATTAACCTTTATTGAGTTATTGATGTCAGCACAAAACATCTATGATCAATGCGAACATTATCCTCAGTATATTACTGCTTACTAATGTTATATTCCTAAATTAGCCAACAAAAGAATCAATGGTCCAGTTACCTACATGTACATACAAAATCATTTCTCTCACTCTCATGTGTGTGTGTATGTGTGTGTGTGGTAAGAAGCTTGCCTCCTAACCACATGGTTCTAGGTTCGGTCTCACTGCATGGCACCTTGGGTAAGTGTCTTCTACTATAGCCTTGGGGGTCGACCAAAGCCTTCTGAGTGGATTTGTTATATGGAATCTCGAAGAAGCCCATAACATATATATTTATATATATATATATATATATATATATATATATATATATATATATATATATATATATATATATATATATATATATGTCTGTGTGTCTTTGTGCTTATGTTTGTGCCCTACCATCGCTTGACAACTGGTGCTGGTGTGTTTACATCACTATAACTTAGAGGTTTTGCAAAAGATATCAATAGAATAAGTACTAGGTTTAGCAAAAAAAATTTAGTTCTGAGGTTAATTCATTTGGCTAAAAATTCAAGGCCTTGCTCTAGCATGGCCACAGTCTAACGACTGAAACACGTAAAAGAAGATAAAAGACATATATTATACACAAACACACCCCATTATTTTGTATCTATTTTCTGTGCTACAAATGAACAAGCTGTCATAACCCGAGCCAGTTCTTAACTGGAGCTTCAGCCCTGCAAGATGGATGAAAAGACTGCATTTATGTTTTGCTTTTGTGAAACAAATGTTTCACTTTTGTTTTGTTTTCTATAGCCAAATGTCTTTCCTATCACAGACCATTTTACAGACTGTACTGGGTACGTTTTATCATGGTACCAATACTCAAAAGATTGTCATATCATTAAGATGATTAAGTAAATGGTATTCTGAACCCTGTGGAAGCACGTGGCTTAGTGGTTAGGGTGTAAGTATCATGATCGTAAGATTGTGGTTTTGATTCCTGGACTGGGCAACGCATTGTGTTCTTGAGCAAAACAGTTCATTTCACGTTACTCCAGTCCACTCAGCTGGCAAAAATGAGTAATCCTGTGATAGACTGGCGTCCCGTCCAGCTGGGGGACACATACGCCATTGAAACCAGGAAACCGGGGGCCCATGAGCCTGGCTAGGCTTTAAAAGCCGCATTTATTTATTATTTTATTCTGAACCCTACATCATCACCATTCTTTTTGCCTATTACTTCATAGAGTGAACTGGGTGCATTTCACTGTGGTACCAGCACTACTCATAGGCACAAACTAAACAGTGGCCACAAGGCAATATGAACCCCTTAGCTTTTTGTAGAACTGGTAATAGATGTATTCCTGAAACTTTAGAGTACCAACACTATGTTGGTATTGAATAAATGAATTATATGGAATCATTTAGATTAGTATCAAACCATTCACTTTTCTTCCCAAGATGCTAAGATAAAATAGCAGAATGTTACTGATTAAATATTTCATTTTTGTATTTGGTTTACAAGTCTTGATATGAACTTGCATTGAAACAGATTTTGTTGTATCTTGGGTGGGTCATTATGCCAATAATTTCACACAAATTCTATTTCACTTCTTTTATTATTATTATTATTATTATTATTAATCAATATGCTAACATTTAACCAGTTAACTAAAACATAGTTTGCTTAATCATTTAGTCAATCAACCAATCAGGGTTTGTCAAAGTCCTTTCATCACCATTCATAACCTCATCAATGACATGCCCTCCCAACCCCAGGTCAGCACAATTCCACAACTCATTCACATAATGGTACAAGTAATAATAGTTACTGATAATAGTTACTAGTGCCAATATAGTATCATATCCATATTTCCTCTCATGCCTGGCACAGTTTACTTTACATTTTAATAAAGTAACTGCTCCCATTATTTTATAACATCTTGGGAAGTAGAGGTAAGTGATACTTTATGACCTGTAAAACACAGCGAAACCAGTCATTTTGATACTCATTTCAAACTACCAAAACAACCCTCCTAGCATAAGTTTCAGTGTCAGGCTAAATTTAGATGGATATTACTTTGTACTATTTAGTTTGGAGAAGCAAGCTGATACAAGTATGAGTAACAAAATCACTGTTTCACAAATATGAATGCTAAAAATATAAAATAACAATGATTATGGAGAAATGGGTGTTGAAATTTGGAAGAAACAATGTTTATACAATTCTTATCACCATTTGATATTTGGGATTGTGGTTGAATAAATTAAAATAACCTGTTTATAAGTGCAGGCATGGTTGCATAATTAATTAGGTCGTTTTGAATCGTGTAACTTCCCCACTGTGCAGCACCTTGGACCGCTGTCTCTTACTTTAGCTCCAGACCACTCAATGACTTGTGAATGAATTGCAGAGGTAAAAATTGAGAAGACTAGTGTGTGTGTGTGTGTGTGTGTGTGTGTACATGCGTGTGCGCATGCATGTGTGCATATGTGCGTGCGTGTGTTGTGTTTGTGTGTGTGTGTTCGTGTCTGTGTCACACTCTCCCATTACTGCTTGACAACCAGTGTTGGTTTGTTTATATCTCCTTAATTCAGTGCTTCAGCAAATGAGACCAACAGCATAAATACTATGCTTAAAAAAAAAGAAAAGAAAAACAAGTACCAGGGTTGATTTGTTCTATTAAAACCTTTCAAGGCAGTGCCCCAGCATGGCCACAGTCCAACGACTGAAACAAGGAGAAGATAAAGAAATATAACAAAGCCACCATAATAAAAGATACACTTTTAATTCTTTGCCAAAGACATAGGAGTGATATATTGGCTGAAATGTCAAAATATGATCTCTCTCACTCTCTCTTTGTCTCTCACATACAAGATGATGGCGATGATGAGGAGGATGATGATGATGATAATGAAGAAAATGCAAATTGTCAATAGCAATCAACTACTTTTATGTTAGTGTATTCATGTGGTGCACCGTTGTCTATTATTGCTCAATAGTAATAGAATATTAACTTTGTCATTACCACATTCATATTAGAATATATTGCCTTTGTTTCAATTAATTTTGAAAATAATGAAGAACTTAGTAAAATAACTTTGTCATTATTAGTCTGGTGTTTAGAACATAAATTAACATAAAAAATTTTAATGTAAGGTTTTAAGTTGGATCACATTAAAACAGGGGGAAAATTTGTTTCTGAGAACAAAAGACAGTTTTAAGTGGATTGGTATCAGAAGCATTAACAAAGATTAAGACAGGTTAAAGAATGTAACGAGACAATATAAATCAATTTAAATTCCACTGTTGTCTCCTTGCTTTTCTTGTCATTGACTTAAAGACTAATTCTGCCTTTCCTAGAATTAGTCATTAAGTCAATGATACATTCTCATTACATATGTAATTTTAACTGAATAAAACATCACGGGTCACTATAGGTGTGTTAACACCCACTTTTGCTATATATCACCTGAAGGCACATGGCTCAATGGTTAGAGTGTTGGGCTAACAATCATGAGGTAAAAGAATTTGATTCCTGGACCAGGCTGTGTGCTGTGTTCTTGAGCAAGACACTTTATTTCACATTGCTCCAATTCACTCAAGCTGCAGAAATGAGTTGTGACATCACTGGGGCCAAGTTGTATCCACCTTTGCCTTTCCCTTGGATAACATTGGTGGTGTGGAGAGGAGAGGCTGGTATGCATGAGCAACTGCTGATCTTCCGTAAACAACCTTATCTGGAATTGTGCCTTGGAGGGGAACTTTCTAAGTGCAACCCCATGGTCATTCATGACCACAGGGGGTCCATCTACTATATATCTCAGACAGAGATTTTTTTTCTGAGACTATTTTGATAAGATGTTACCCAGGCATAGCTGTGTCATTATGAAGTTCACTTTGCACCCATATGGTTTTGGGTTCAGTCCCACTGCACAGCACCAAGTCAATCAAAGTCTTGTGAATGAATTTGGTAGATAGAAATTGTGTGGAAGCCCATCAAATATATTTATATGATGCACTTTTAATTCTTTGCCAAAGACGCAGGTGTGATATATTGGCTGAAATGTCAAAATATGATCTCTCTCACTCTCTCTTTTTCTCTCACATATCAGGTATATGTCTTTGTACCTGTGTTTATCCCCCAATATCAGTTGGAAACCAACGGTGGTTTGTTTATGTCCCATAACCTAGCAGTTCAGTAAAAGAGCCCTGGAAAATGAAAATACTTAAAATAAATACTAGGGTCAATTTATTTGATAAAAAGTTCTATAAAGAATTTCCTTTCCCTAAAATATTAGAATTTCTGTCATTCTGGCATATTGGCAATATCCATTTTTAATGTTAAGAAAAACTATTTTGACCAATGTAAGAAGGAAGCCTCTACATAGTTATTTTACCTGCTAAAAATAACAGCCAAATTTCTCTTAAATCATGCCCTACCTACTCGCTTTTTTTTTTTAAAAAGAAAAGAAGGAAATATATTGAACTATGTAGTCTAAGATAAATGCAGATTAAATTAAATGCCCTTAATCATAGTTTTTTGTGTTTTTCTTTTTTTTTTTTTCTCTGAGGCTAAATAACAATAAAAACTTTTCTCAAGTTGTAATATTTTCTATGAAACTAATATACTGAATTGAGGAAAAAAACATCTTTCATTTCATTTTTTTTTTTTCTTTTTTTGAAGATATAAATTATCAAAACATAATACTCTTTTTTTGATATAAAACTATATTTAGAAAAATAATTACTTTATAAAATTCCAAATATGCAATTACTTCAAGTGTGATAAGATATTTTTATACTATTCAATGTGTTCAAGCTTAATACACATGACTGGCATTAAAAAAGATTTCTGAAAGACGTTTCACTAACCGGAGATTATCTCAATGTAACCTGAAGATTCCATTTGACGCAAATACAATTACACACAGAACAAAACAACAATAACAAAACAAAAGAACAAATAAAGAAATTTTTGTAAGGTCACTAGACATCTGCTAAAATGAAAATAGCAACCAAATCTCCCTTAAAACTCACCCAACTATCTTTAGCACTTGATACACATTTTTTCCTTTACCTTTACTTTTTTCAGTCATTAGATGCAGCTTTGCTATGTGGCAATACTTGAAGAATTTTTAGTCAAATGAATCAATGTTAATACTTTTTTTTTTAAAGCCTAGTACTAATTATATCAGTATCTTTTTCCAAACTACTAAGTTATAGGAATGTAAACACACCAACACTGGTTGTCAAATGGTGGTGTGTGACAAAAAGACATACACACATATGCATGCATCCATCCATCCCTCCATACAATGAGCTTCTTTCAGTTTCTGTCCACCAAATTCACTCACAAGGTTGGGCTGAGGCTGTTGTAGAAGACACTTGTCCAAGACAAAAAAAAAAGGAAGTAAAAATAGACCAACTTAATCATGGATGTCCTCAAGTAGTGAAGAACTATAGCTAAACAATATAACAATAAAAGCTCCATGTATTATTGTTGATGATGCTTGGAGCTGAATAAACTTTACTTTTTAAAATATAAAATAACATTCTATATATGATCATGAGCATTGCTGTGCAGTGAAGAAGTTTGCTTCCCAGCCACACATCTTAGACATGTGTCTTCCACTACAGCCCCAGGTCAAACAAAGATTTATGAATGGAACTGACAGAGAAACTGAAAGACATTCGTTGTACACTCGTGTATAGTAGTTATAAATGAGCAATACTGTCACACAAGCCAAGTAAGCCATTTCCAATATCATGGAAAAACATGTGTAGCCATAGGTAAATATTACCTTTCTTAGGAACAAATGAAGGTTGGCCATAGGAAGGGTTTCTGGCCATAGAAAATCTGCCTCAATAAACTGTCTGACCCATACAAGCATGGAAAAGTGAACATTGATATGGTCACACGATCAATGTTTTCACCCTAAATATTGCTCCTCACTGTGAACAAATTTTTCTGATATTTAGAATATAGAAACTTTGGCTATCATTGTAAGAAAAGTTATATGAAGTGGGATACGGAAATGCCATTATGAGAGGTTGTGGCATAAAGTGAATTCCTGAGAAAACAACTACTCCAAATAAACCATTTATAATCCCTCCTTTTGAATTACTACAAGATTTCCGTTTCATGCAATCATTCCAGATTGGTGAAGTGGCACCGTTCTGAAAAGGGGTAAATCTCCAGGTAAAGAGGATATTTCTAGACCTGGATAGAACTGAGAAGTGGTGACATTGCTAAGACAAGCCTGTACAAGGTATATGTAGTTAACAATAAGAGACCCACTACTCAACTAAACACAGAGTTAAAGATTTTGGCAAAGGTACTCACAAGAGGTTAACTCTTCTTGTCAGTAGTAAAAGCTTGGTGGTTGGTGTAGATCAATGAAGAGATCTTTACCTTTCAGTTAAAAGGCCTTTTTTTGAATGTAGTCTAAGATGCTTTTGTGTGTAACAACAATACTACCGGGTCTTCTCCTTTACACCTTCCTTATACCTGTAACCATAAAGTAACCCTTCAAACACTTTGATGATGTCCCTGCCTTTAAACATTTCAATTTTCTTCTCATGACACACAAGGTTACTTCACCATTAACATGATCATCAACATTATCATCTATTTAATATATCTATCTTCCATGTTAGCTTAGGTTATACAGTTCTGACAGAATCCAGTGAATAAAATGACTGTGATGAGCTGCAGTGCCTGTTTTAGTATGGTTTCTATGGTTGGATGCTCTTCCTGACACTGGTTTATTTTGTAAAATCTAGCAATATCTCATACTAGAGGTGTCATTGATAAGATATGTTCTATCCAGATTATCCTAACTTTAGTCCAATAAATTCCTCCAAACACACACAAAAAGAAAACTCCTTACAAACTAGTGACAAAGTTTTTATGAGGCTGTTTAACTTGCTAGAAATCATAGCCAAAATTCCTTAATACTAAAACCTACTATCTTAAAAATTAACACATTGGATAATAAAAATGTAGTTCAAGAGAGACTGTCTAAGAGAAAATGAGATGAACAAAGCTGGAACATCAACTCAATCTAAGCTGGCCTGGAGTTAAACAAGATCATAGTCCTAACTTTTGTTTTAGTCTCAACTGTGAAGCCTGTTAAGTTTCATCAATTATACATATAACAAGATTTCTGCAGTTTCAACTAATAGGTTTTGAATCTAGTGGAAGACACTTGCCTAAGGTGTTGTTTGTTGGTTGGAAAAGGAGGGTTAAATTAATGAGTCTAACACTCATAGAAGATTGTTTTTCTGTACTGTAAGAAAAAAAATAAGCAAGAAAATATGACTGCCATACTTAACACAGATTTTACTATGTAGATGTAAACAAGTTGTAAATAATCAGAAAATAGCTGTCATTGCAAATACAGTAGGAGGGAGAACTGACAATTATGATGAATCAGGGAAATAAAAACCATTCTATTAAAGAAGTAGTAGTAATGGTAGGAGCATGAAATATAAAGTGAGATGCACTGAAATACTAAATAATTTATCAGGACAGTTGATTATAAAATGTAACATATTTCTTAATAGAATCTTTTTTTAAATTAGTACAAAACGAAAATTCTAAGAATTTGAGTTATTTGAATTTGTGAGTCATTTAAAGATTTTCTGATCATTTAATGACTATAACAAAAGATCAAGGCACTCAGCCATGTGATTGAGTAATTAGTTTGTAGCTGGTTGTAAGTTAATAGAGATGTGTGTATGTGTGTTGAAGTCAGCTGACAGGGAGGGACGCAAATGTAAAAGAATATACGTGGGATATATTGGTTTCAAATTTTGGCACAAAGCCAGCAAGTTCATAGGAGGTGTTTGGCTGATTACACAGACCCCAGTGTTCAACTGGTACTAATTTTATCAAACCCCCCCCCCCCACAAAAAGGTAAAAGGCAAAGTCAACCTTGGCAGAATTTGAACTCAGAATGTGAAGATGGATGAAATGCAGCTAAGCATTTTCCTCCAGTGTGCTAAAGATTCTGCCAGTTTGCCACCTACAAATGTGAGATATAATGAAATAGTATTTAACAAAAATATTGGTTCCAGAATCTTACAACCTTTTTTTTTTTTTTTTTTTTTTTTATAGGGAAGTTTTTAAATTGGAATAAAATTTTAGAAATAAAAGTAGAAATACTTAAACTCTAACATATGCTACAGTAAGGATTTTCAAGTTTCCAACTTGTTAATTTTGTAGAGAACATGTTGTGTAGTGTTAATTTACTGAAAGAAATTATTTGTATGATATGTACTTTAAGAGTTTTGTGCTTACGTTGAAATTATTAAGCAGAATGTGTGCTATGCCTACTAAAGTTCTTTTAAACTGTGTGAGAGAGAGAGTGGGGGGAGAAAGGGTAGGAAGATATCTAGTAGAGTTTAGAATTTTGCTCATCATACTAATACTACTGTTCCCACCCATACCAACATGGAAGGCGGACATTAAATGATGATCATCATCATCATCATCCTCCTCCTCTTCCTCTTCCTCATCCTTCTTACTCTCATGCTTAACATCTTACTTCTATTTCTTGAATTTTTATAGCTCTTTGACTTTCTTCAGAGAAATGCTTGCAAGGATCAAAATATCTATCAGAGATCATATAATCCTTTGTCTTTGATTACCATGTATAAGCAGTTTGCTTCCATTTCTCTGTCAATCTACAAGAGTATATTCCACAATAGCGGTGGGTAATCTTTCTTTTTTTTTTTTTTTTGTTAGATTGTAGCTATAATTGCAGTTATAATTTTAACTGATTAATAATTATTATTATGATAGCCTACACTTAGCTATAAGATTACATATTGAACAAACAGCTATAACTGATAGTTTTTAGAAGAAAGCTCTAGTAGCTTCTGTGTGATCTGTATTATATGCTGGCTGCAGCAGCACTGAAAAAATAAACTACTCTGAATTTTGACACTTCATCTTCACAGCAGAAAACATCATCAATATATCAATAAAAATGATAAAATTTTATTTTTAAAGATCTACTCAGACAACAAAGAAATGAGTTTAAAATAGAATTAGTGATTTCTAATTTAATTTTTCTGTAGCAAAATTATGCTAATAAGGCAGAAGTAACTGAAGCTGTTCAGAGCTAATTTAAGAATATTACCACAGCAAGTCTGCTGCTAAGATAAAAGAAAATGAAATCATTTTAGTGAAACGTTAGTCAGTTATCTTGATTGTTAACATGACACCTGAGAAATATTCTGATGCAATATTCATGGTTCCAGTCTCAAGAATTTTTGTTGCTGTTTAGGTTGAAAGCAGCTTTGAAACATTAGTGAATCTTAGCTAGTAATAAACTGTATCTCAATATAATAACCAGACTCTTGACATGCAACAACAGGTGTATTCAATTTGGGTTTGAAAGATCATTCTCAGTCTTAACCATTAATGAAAAGAGCATCCAGTGTTTTATTCAGTCTAATAAATTTTTTTTTTAAATGTCAGAGGAAACTTGTAGTGGCCTATGCTAGTAACAATGACACAAGGAAATTCATCAATTTGGATGAATTCATATACAGCAGGGGAAAAGAGAAATCTGGTAATTCAGGATAAATTCTCTGTTTGAGAAAGCAACAAAACAAATATTTTTGGCTATTTTCCTTTGTAAGGCAGGAATTAGCTTTGTAGGACCTATAACAGTCTTCCTCATTTTGTATTGTACTCACTAGAATAGTTAGTGTGTGCCACCCAGGGCAGCCCTTCTGTTTGTTGCCCCAAGACCCCACAAAAAAACATTACCTACAGCAGACCAAAAAGTGCCGCCTGGGGCGGACTGCCCCTACCCCAGCTATGCAAGTGATTGTACTCATCATGATTTCCTTTCTGAAGCAGTATTTTATGGTTAAATTCTTTTCCTGTGGGCTATCCTTTTAGCTGCCTTTTATTCATGCATGGAAATGGTATATTTTTCCTAAAAGTAGGACATATACAGTTTGAGATAGAACAAAATGTTTTATTTCTGGTATATGCAACTGAAGTGGTATTACATTAAAATAGCCATCTCTGTGTCATACTTAATGTAAAAAAAAAAAAAATCACTGCTGACAGGAAAGTTACTGCAGTTTTCATCTGAGATAAACTGTTTCATTAACATACACCAGATTATTTATTCAGCTCAGCAGCTGTTCACAATACCAGTGAATGCTTTATTCACTGTTTCCTAAATCAGATGTGACAAATCTCATCTAGGCATGTAGCTGGCAGTCACTACACATCACTGAAAAGACCTAACAAGGCTGAAATGTATCTTGTATTCTCACTGGACACTGCTGAGAAGAATTTTCATCTCCCTCTAATATGTACTGAGTTTTTAATACAGTATCTCCATAAGAAATATTATCTCAGACAAAAACTGCATTAATGTGCCTGTCAGCAGGGCATATGCATTAAATAGGATACATAGATGGTTATTTTATTCTCTGTGATTGTGTACCTAGGACCACATAATCCAGTGTGTCCAACAATTTGAGACAGTGGGGTATGACTTTAAGCAGGGTTTAGCAGTTATTTTTCAGCAGATTGAGGCTTCCAAAAGAGGTAGCATTTCACATTGGAATAAATATTACACATAACCTAGAGACAATCAATAACGAATCAAAATAAAGAATGTAAAAGATGCCAAAACCAAAGAAAAATTGCAAGGAAATGAGACAGAAACCAAAAGAGGAAAAGAAATATATATATATATATATATATATATACATGCACACATACACACACGCACACATCTAGACGGAAAATTCAATAAAAATAAAACAAAAAATATATAGATGAGAAAAAAAAAATTAATTAAATAAAAGCAATAATGAATGAAGCTTCGGATAATGTTTCTTTAATCAATCTATTTCGCAGTAGTTATTTTAGGTGTTCTCTGTCCAATATTGAAATCTCAAGTGATAGTAATTAATGCTCAGTAGAATAGAACCAAGATGCAGGAAGACTTTCCAAGAACAATAAGCATTCATGCATGATCTGTATGTGAGTATTTTTTTATTTCTTTGTAAGAAAAAAAAAAGAGATGGTTGAAGAAATCACAATGTAGGTAGAATAGAACACAACTGTGTGAATGGATCTGAGCTAAACTTTGTATAAGGACATTATAAAGATGTGTTAAGTTTTACACCACCACCACATGCACAGAAAGGCATACATACATAAATAAATATATACACACTAATACAAATAAAATATACACACATAGCAATGTTACAGTAATCAATGTAGTAGAGTAAGCAACAAGCTAAATGTGTAGAGAATGGGAGAAGGTAATAATAGGTTGCTTTGTTTATAAACAATGTGAAATGTAGACTTCGTGTACACACAATGTACTAGCGAGTCATACATGAACCTTTCCTTTTTGTTATTGCTGTGTAGCATCTTAGGACAGAGGCTATTACAGTCTCAGGCTGACTAATAGTTTGCACAAGTGAAACTGGTAGGTGAAAAATGTGCAGAAGTTTGGGATAGCCTCATCATTTAAAGTCCACTTTTCCATGCCTGCATTGGCCAGATGGAATTTATTGACGCAGATCTTCTAGTCAGATACCCTACCTGTAGCCAACCCTCACCTGTTTCCAAGCAAGTTATTTTCCCATAGCTACACATGTCTTTGTTTTTTGGGGTTTTTTTGTTTCATGGAAGACTGAAAATGAACAGCCTTGCTTGTATGACAATAATGCTCATTTACAACCATCAAGTGATGTCCAAACAAGAGTACACATAAACACACACACACATATATATATATACATATATATACATACATGTATATACATATATATATATATATATATATATATATATATATGTGTGTGTAAGTCAGTAAATAGTGGGGTTGTGTTAACCGCACGTGAAATTCCAACCATTTCTTAACACACATACCCCTCAGTGACCTTATTTCTCTAGGAACAGACATAAACTTCCTGTTGAAAAAGAATTCATAACTCCAACTAAAAACATTTGTCTCCCCTTACACACACTTCCTGTTTTGACACCACACTTCCTGCTTAACACAAACTTTTAACCCTTTTTTTAAACCTAACACAACTCTCAATTCTCATGCATCCTTATTTTTCCAACCATTATATACATGAATTACCATTGAACTTCAAAAGCTCAAAGACAATATAATGTATTGGTATATTTATTTTTTTATATATTATTTTCTTCATTTTGTACTTCTTTGTAAAAAAAACATTTTCATTCTCCCTCTTCTTGAAAATTTGCTTCGCAATGAAAGCCGGTTAGAAATCTTTATTAAAATATGCTTCCAGTTTAGCATTCTGCCCTATTATTATTTTTCATTTTCCTATATATATATATATATATATCTTTATTCTTTTACTTGTTTCAGTCATTTGACTGTGACCATGCTGGAGCACCACCTTTACTTGAACAAATCAACCCCAGGATTTATTCTTTGTAAGCCTACTACTTATTCTATCAGTCTCTTTTGCCGAACTGCTACGTTACAGGGATGTAAACAACCAACATTGGTTGTCAAGCAATGGTGGGGGAACAAACACAGACACACAAACACACACACACATATATATATATATATATACATATATATATATATATATATATATATATATATATATATATATATATATATATATATATATACAACAGGCCTTTTTCAGTTTCTGTCTACCAAATCCACTCACAAGGCTTTGGTCAGCCCGAGATTATAGTAGAAGACACTTGCCCACGGTGTCACACAGTGGTACTGAACCTGGGACCATGTGGTTGGTAAGCAAGCTACAGTCATGCTTGCATCTATATACATATAGTATAATCAAAAGGGTTAAAGGTCCTTCCCAAGATGTAGGCTCATAAGGCTGGTTTCCCAGATTCTGTAGAGTATATATTCCCACACACACACACACACACCTTGACAGGATGCCAATCCATTACAGAATAATTCATTTTTGCCATTTGAGTGGAGTAGGGCAATGTGAAATACATTGTTTTGCTCAAGAATACAATACAGTCGATTATAATGGCTCTTTTGCTTGTGTTGGCCTTTCTTGACTCTTTGTGTTGGTCATTGAACTGTGGTCATACTCAAGCTCTGCCTCAAGGGCTTTAGTTGATTATAATAGCTCCAATTCTACTTATAAAGTCCGGCACTTAGTGATTTCTGTTTGTTGAACCACTGAATTACAGGATGTAAACAAAAACACCATCTTTTCAAATTGTGTGAATTTATATCTTGTGCCCAGCATCGCCTTCCTGGCACTTGTGCCGGTGGCATATGTAAAGACATTTGAGCGAGATCATTGCCAGTGCCGCTGGACTGGCTCCTGTGCAGGTGGCACGTAAAATACACCATTTTGAGCATGGCCATTGCCAGTACCACCTGACTGGCCTTCATGCCGGTGGCACGTAAAAGCACCCACTACACTCTCGGAGTGGTTGGCGTTAGGAAGGGCATCCAGCTGTAGAAACTCTGCCAGATCAGATTGGAGCCTGGTGCAGCAACCTGGTTCACCAGTCCTCAGTCAAATCGTCCAACCCATGCTAGCATGGAAAGCGGACGTTAAACGATGATGATGATGATGATATGCTTAGGCACAGCTATAGCAGAACACACATGCCCCAAATCCTGCGCAGCAGAAGTGAATTTGAAACTACAAAGAGTTGGTAAGCAAACTTTCTCGCTACAGAGTCGTGTTGTGCACCAAACTCAAAAGAATAAAATGATTATAAAACCTTCAGGACATTAACCATTCCACAACAAAACCTCCTACACAAATACACAGCCATTATATTTTTTAATTAATTTTGAATATAATCAAGAATTTGGAAGAATTTACTAAAATAACTAAATTTTCATTATTAAGTTAGTGTTGGGAATGTAGTTAAATAAAAGGATTTTATTCAAAATTATGGAGAGTTGTTTTCATTATTTAAATATGAACAATTTAAAACTGAGTCTTTCTTTCATGGAACAAAAAGAAGGGTTCAGGCTAGCTAGTATTAAAAGAGTTAATTAAAGCCCTTTTTCATATGCATGTGATAGGGCACTAAAGCTTTCCGTTGAAAAGCTGTACTTACGATCATTAAACAAAGTAGTAAACAAATAGTTTAACTTTCAATATAACACTGATAGACATTTAAGGTTTACTGTTGTACAAGGATTTATAATCACCCTCAATACATACACATCTACACACACAAACTTGTTTGAAAATCTGGCAGATGTCAGAACAAGTGCCTTTGCTTTTGACCTCTGAAGTTCAAATCCTGTCAAGGTCAACTTTGCCTTTCATCTCTTCAGGCTTGATATAAAATATAGTACTAGTCAAGTACTGAGGTCAATGGTAAGGACCACCCCCCTCCCCTCAAAATTGCTGGCCTTGTGCCTAAATCAGACACACTATCATTATTATCATTATTATTATTTAAGGTGGCAAGCTGGCAGAATCATTAGCATGCCGAGTGAAATGCTTAGCGGTATTTCTTCTGTCTTTATGTTCTGAGTTCAAATTCCACTGAGGTCAATTTTGCCTTTCATCCTATCGGGGGTTGATAAATGAAATATCAGTTGCACACTGAGGCTGATCTAATCAACTGGCCCCTTCCCTAAAAATTTCGGGCACTTGTGCCTAGAGTAGAAAAGCTTATTATTATTATTATTATTATTATTAGTAGTAGTAGTAGTAGTAATAGTAGTAGTAGTAATATATGCAGTCTTAAATATGTAACAGCACAAGACATTAAATGGACAAAGCATTAAAAACTAAGTATGGAGTGAAATATTCATAATTTGATAGTCTACAAATTAATTCTTTCGAAGTTTCTCCGATGGAGTATTTGAAATAGGAAATATAATACAAATAAGAGATTGGTGTTGATCAGTATCAGCAAATGTTAACCCTTCCACATCCATATCTCCTTTGAATTGCACTAGATTTATGGCTTTGAATTTCAGTTTGATCAACCAGCTAGAAATAATAATCAAGTTCCCTAAAATCACATTGCCCTTACAGAAGAAGGACACTGAAGAATGTGATCCTAGAAATACAAAACGACAGGATGGTTACAGCTAGAAAGCCTTTCACCACAGGTCGGCTTACTCAGTTAGAACCTGAAGCTAAACAGTAACAACATCAAGATAATATACAGCACGAGAACATTCAAGTACTGAGTACAAAGAATACAATTTCATAATAAAGTGTCGCCAACATTTTTGATGTAGTTAGCCAATAAATTTTAGTTAATTAAAATTAACTTAGAGCAATAACAAAACAAAAATCAATATCTTCATGATTGATTCTGTTCAAGGAAATTTCAGAATGTAAATTAATTAAAATTAATTAAATATAAATCTGAAAGAATCAAATATAGCCTTTAACATTAAGTTATAATTTTTACTTGTTGCCATCATTGTTGCTGTCATCATTGTTGTTCTTTCTGTAGTCATATAGCCCCCAGTTAGCCTTCAACAAATAGACCAATCGCCATGTAAGTAGATAGCTAAATGACTAAGTATGATCTACAAATCCACAGCTCTTGATATGCCACATCTGTGCTTAGTTGAGGATTTATACTGCACAGACTGATATGCTATGCTTAATTGTAAGCAGTATAGGGTTGCAATTGGTGCATGGTGTACCATTGCACTGTCCATTATTTGTATGTTATTTAGCACCACATTAAATTTGCTTATGCCAAGTCAGACCTATGATCAACATGCTCTATTTATGAGCAACCCATCTTATATCCTCAGACAATACATCAAAGTCTGCACTATTTAATGAGTCCTCCTTTTCTTAAGATGGCAAAGTAAGGTTTATAAGAAATATGATTTATCTCTAGCTGATCAAATAACCATGCTGAGTTGAGTGATAGAACCTTTTTTTGAAATGTAAATTTCAAGTGCCTAAAAACATGACTGTACTCTTGTTTTAATATAAATAATGAATGACATTTTACAAATTCATAGTTATACAATTTATTAAATTACTGCTTTTATCTGAAAGCCTAAACAGTTTTTCTCTTATGAGCATTGTTTTCTTGAGATTTGATCAAGAAGTAGTTTCAAGTTTGGTAGTAAACAAAATTTTTCCCAAATGCAGAGTATTTTTTATTGCTCAAACAGGAGATGAACAGCACCTATAACTCTGTACAAAACCACCAAGACTGGTGGCACAAATGAGAGATAAGGCTTAAATGCTTACAACAGAGGATACTCCACAAAAAATTCCCAAAGTTTAGGTGGTAATATTAAGCCAAGCAACAAAGGAAGTGGGATTTGACTACAGATTGCATAGAACCACAACAAACCTCATGACGGCATCCCATCCTATGATAAGGAGCTTTATGATGTTAGTCGCTCTAATGATTCTGCCAATGTACAATCCTAAACAAATGCTTTATTTATCAACTCTGGAAGAAAGTATGATCTATAGATTCTAACATCAACTAGAATCAACTAGAATCCTCACCATTATAACTGATGTAGTGACAGTTATGAGACCCACAAAGCTAACCCTACTACATCACTAAGAAAAATTTCCTTATTACCATAAAATGTATGTTGTAGAATATTATGTCATATATCCAAGACTGAATTATCTAACACACTCAACCATTATGAAAACTGAAAGAAGAGTTTGAAAGAAAACTGACTTCTATTTCTAGCAAGTTAAATGATAACCTAAGGGTTACTTTTGTTGGCTCATTATAATCCTTAGCCATTGTTATTTAGCCCTTGTTAGTTGTGACCAACAGACCTGTGATCAACAAAGTTCTACCTGTAACCAGCCTATCTTGTCTTTTTCAAGCACTGTGCGACTAAGAACAGATGAACCTTAAAGTCCTTCTTTTTGAAGATGGTAGAATGTAATTTCAGTGTAATAGGCTATCATGATAGGCAACTATTTCAAGTAAGGTAAATGTCTGTTGAGGCTCTTGTATTGGCCCAGGAAAATCCTTAGTCAAAGCACCAAGTACAGGAGATAAAGCTGTCACCCTCACTTTATCGTGAACAATTACATCTGAATGCAATTTGTACATTTAAGTGTTAGAATAATGAATTAAGGTGTTGAACTATTTCCTGAAAATCAGAACTTGTAAACTCATCAAACCCTAAAAAGCACAGAAAATACAGAATAACACATTTCAGGAATAGTTATAGAATCAAAAATTTGTAGTGCAACCACATGCTCATTGCATTGCCTCTTGGGCAAGTGTCTTTTGCTTTAGCCTTGAGTTGATAAATAGCTTCCAAGTGAAATTTGATAGGCAGAAACTGTGTAGGTGCTGTATTTATAAGTAGTCATGTGCTTATTAAATATACATTTATAAGTACATGAGTGTGTGTCTGGAGATAGTTGCCTTTTATGCCAAACTAGCTTAAAAGACGCACTCCATGCAAACTTTTAGGCTAGCTCCTATGGAGGGCTAATTGGGGTTGCAGCCCAAAACTAAAGAGAGCAATAATAATAAAGCATTTGTTGGTACCCTACCAACATGGTATTATTTTAAAAATTCAATTTAAATGAAAAACTTGTAAGTTCACAAACTTTTGGAGTTCTTTTGAAATTTGAATTTTCAACTGTTAACAACAAATCCTCATCCAGACCTGATCCCAATGCTGGACATTCAAGAACCAAATGAAGGGCAGACTTTCAATTCTGGGATCATTTATGTAGAGCAAATGTAGATTGAGATACTGGGGTCCTGGACAGATGGACAGACAGAATTTCATGTTAATTATTATAGATAGTTAAAGGCGGCGAGCTGGCAGAATCGTTAGCACACTAGATGAAATGCTTATTGGTATTTCGTCTGCCACTATGTTCTGAGTTCAAATTCCGCCAAGGTCAACTTTGCCTTTCATCTTTTCAGGGTTGATAAATTAAGTACCAGTTGCGTACTGAGGTTGATGTAATCGATTATCCCCCTCCCCCAATCTCAGGACTTGTGTCTATAGCAGAAAGGATTATTATAGATAGTTAAAACTCATACCTATTCAATATTGGTTTCGAATTTTGGTACAAGGCCAGTAATTTTGGGAAAGGTGTCAAGTCAATTATACCAACCCCATTACTCAACTGGTACTTATTTAATCGACCCCAAAAGAATTAAAAGCAAAGTCGAAATTTTACTTCAGAATGTAGACAGATGAAATGTTGCTAAGCACTTCAAAATGGTGTCACCCACTCATGGAATGGTGACAATCTAATAACTATATCTAGTAAAATATATGAAAAATAGTTAATAAATATAATATAGATAAATAAATAAATACGAATACAACTAAATAAATGCATGTAAATGTTTCCATCACCACAAAAGTCACAAATTTGCAGGTGGGGAAGGTATAGACAAGCACTTATCCACATCTCCCAGCCGGAAGTACGCAAGGTAACGTCGACCAGGTTCATTGAATAAACAACACACACACACACACACTAAAATAAATATAGCTAAATAAATAATATATTTGTAAACTACATTTTATACATGTGTGTGTGTGTATCCATCCTATGGGCTACTATGCAGCTTCTATCTGCCCAATTTTATTTACAAGGTATGGACCAATCTGGTCCATAACAATCTGGTCCAAAAAAAATAACATTTGCTCAAGTTGCCATGCACTGGGATTGAACCCAGAGAACTCGTACTTGCAAAGCAAATTTCCTAATCATTCAGCCATACTACATATACTAAAACCCAAGAAGTACAACCTTTTTACACCTTCTGTCATGCTGAAACTACCTGAGAATTATATGAAGGGCACACATGTCTATGTAATGCTCAGTTACTATCACCACATTACATACAAAGCTGGTTTATCAAATTACATATATAAATATACACATATATGTACAGTTATTTATGTACGTATGTGTGTGTGTGTGTGTGTGTGTATATATATACACACACACACACACACACACACACACACGAGTGGGTACTGAAAGGTTTCTAGCTTTAGGTAATGGAAAATATAGAAGGATCAGTTAATTATGATTTTATCCAGCATATTCCCCTCTCAGATTCACACACTTATTGCAGTGGTCCCTCAGTTTTTCTAAGCCCTGTAAAAGAACTCTGAAGGTTGGGCCTCCAGCCAGGCCTTTCATGATACCCTTAAACCCAGGAACTTTTCAGTACTCTTTCATACACACAAACGACAAACAGAAGGTGTACTCAATACATGTAGCAAAGTCTAAATATTCATAGGAAGAGGATGATTTACTCCATCCCCAGATAGAGTTTATCTCCAAGTCACAACACGATGAAGAAGCACATATAATTAGAAAGTCAGAGTAACTGTTGAGCAACTCATTGGTCTTTTCCAATTAAATGATGTATATAAATACACACACACACACACACACACACACACACACACACACACACGCATTAGTTCATTATTAAGCAAATATACTTCAAACTGAAAAATCCACCTTACTACTTACGGAAAATAGTATTGTCAGCATGTCTTTCTGCACCTGAAGACTAATATCCATTAAGAAGGTTGGAGTGAGAAGTAAATTTATCCTAAATTTCTCAAACTGAAATATATTTCCATTATATTGGCTTCAACATTGGTTATTCTCTTCATTGTTTGTGCTAGCTATGTAGAGCTATGTACATCTATATAAAATACTACTTCTCCAATCACTGGCCACCAATAACTACTACTACTTGTAGTAAAATAAATATACATACACAGCTAAATACATATACAGTTAAATAGTCATGTTTGCTCTCATTGATAACACGTATTACAAATATCTTGAGTTGAAAACAGATGTGGGTGTTTTTTTTTTCTTTTTGTGTGTATGTAAACAAAAACTTTGACACAAATAGATAGCTTTGTCAATAAACTAAATTGTACAACAACAATAATCACTTCTAAATAGTAAAAATACCATGAAGTATTCAGTAATGGCTGGGGAGTGATCATGTATAAAAACATCAGAGCTGACAAGAATTTACTTTGTTGAAAAGCAAAAGCATGAAAATTATAAAACTTGAACAAGGAAACTCGACCCAAAAAACAGAAACTTCCTTTAATAATTAAGTTCAAAAGAGAAGTGCAAAAGAAAAAAAAAAAGACTTGTCATTCAACATTTGCCAAATTCATTGAATTCTTGTGAAAAGTTACCTCATATAACTTTACAATACAGCATTAGTTAATGAATGCAGTTTTATTTTTCTTCGCTAATTCATCAGATGAATAAACTTGGCATAGATTTTCTTACTCAATGGATATCTTCAGGAATTGAGGTTTCCAAACTTTCATTTGTTTAATATCATCAAGTAGACTGACAGAAATGTCAGCACACTGTGCAAAATGCATAACAGCATTTTGTCCATCTCTAAATTCTGAGTTGAAATTCCACTGAGGCCGACTTTGCTTTCCATCCTTTTGGAATCGATTAAGTTAGTACTAGAAATATTACATTTCTAAATCTCAGAGATTTATACAGTAACAGCATGATAAAGTGATGGTATGTTGCCAACTTAATGAGGTAGTCCCATGAAAGGGAAGAATGCTACTGCTATTTAGCCCTAGGAAACACCGTTTCCAGTTGGCCATGACACATCTTCTGCATCCTTATCTCCTCTTTGAAAGCATTGTTCCCTTTCATGGAACTGCTACATAAAGTTGGCAGCATACCATCAAAGTTAGAACTAGTTGAATATTGAGGTTGATGTAATTGACTAGCCCCCCCCCCACTCTCTCCTGAAATTGTAAGTCTTGTGCCAATGAAACCAATATTATAGAGCAGACTAAAGCATAACCAGAGCAATCATAAGCAGTTATAGATTATTACCCTCTGGTTAAGTTGTGGATAAGTAAGTTCCAGTCAATACCACTCGCTACTGCTACCTACAAATCTATGGCAGACAACAGAATTTTGGGATAAGGGATGGATAGGCACAGATGTGGCTATGTGGTAAGAACTTAGCTGCCCAACAACATGGTTTCAAGTTCAGTCCCACTGTGTGACACTTTGAACAAACGTATTCTAGTATAGCCTCAAATCAACTGATCCTGGGAGGATTTGAACTTAGATTACCTAATGGCTGCAAAGCATTTTGACCGCTGCTGAAAAGATACTGCCGATCTATTTTTATAATGTATTTAAAAAGAAAAAGATCAGTACCTTATATACTTCAAGAGTGAAAGGCCAAACAACAACAACAACAGGTGGATGAGGAGCAAGAGGAAAGAAGAGTAGGAAGAGGGAAGGGGAGGAGGCAAAATACAAGAGAAGAAAAGTTAATTATTTTTAAATAGCCACAGGCTATAGAATAGCCTGAGCATAGTTATGGAATATAATTAAATCTAATTAGCAGAAAGGTTCTACTCTTTTTCGTATCAAACAACCTCAGCCTAGACATATACATATGCATGTGTGCATATATGTATACATATATATGTGAATGTATGCATAAATGAATGAATGTGTATGCCTGTGTGGGTGTAAACTATATATATATACATATATATATATATATATATATATATATATATATATATA
>NC_068981.1:150812468-150813768 GCF_001194135.2 Octopus bimaculoides
AAAATAAAAACAAAAACACAAAGGATTCTGCGGTACACGTGTTTCAAGCTTTATAGTTGTTACATCAGTGTATAATTGACAATATAAAGCTATCTTCAGCCGCAAATGTATTCTCTCCCAAGAATTATATCACATAGGCGTTAAAGGAGGAAGAAAGATGAGATATAAGAGGTGAGGTTCCGTTTGGTATTTTGCATTGTACTATACCTCGTAGAATTCTTAATTTGCTATATTTATATATAATTTCCTCGGTACTCCGGAATCCGTCCATACCTTGCCATAATTCAGTGTGTAGTATTAAGTTGGTGGTTAAAAACAATATAATAAAATAACATAACAAAAATGAAATAATAATATAAAATAAAATAGGAATATAAAATACTAATAAGAAAAGAAAAATAATACACAGATATTCATACAAACATATATATATGTATATATATATATATATATACACACATATATATATACACACACACACATATATATATATATATATATATAAATATATATATATATAAATCTATTTGACATGTATATATGAAAGAGTATATGTGCGCACATCTAACAAAACATTCTTAAACATAACATAAATATCTTAGGTTATTTCATTTCATTTTCTAGGAAAATTTGAAGACTTTCTGTACATGCATATAACAATTTCTTTATTTCTTCGGACTAATGTAATTATAACACATAGATACATGTGTGTGTGTGTGTGTGTGAGTATACACACACAGATACATATACATATATACACACATATATATACATGCACAATCAAGATCGTTGCCAGTGCCCCTGGACTGGCTCTTGTGTGGGGCCGTCGTAGGATTTTCGAGCAAGATCGTTGCCAGTGCCCCTGGACTGGCTCTTGTGCGGGGCCGTTGTAGGATTTTCGAGCAAGATCGTTGCCAGTTCACCTGGACTGGCTCTTGTAAGGGGCCGTCGTAGGATTTTCGAGCGATATCGTTGCCAGTGCCCCTGGGCTGGCTCTTGTGCGGGTGATACCTGAAATTTTTCGAGCGAGATCGTTGCCGGTGCCCCTGGACTGGCTCTTGTGCGGGTGACACATGACATGCACCGTTTTGAGCGTGACCGTTGCCAGTGCCGCCTGGCTGACCTTCGTGGGATTTTCGAGCGAGATCGTTGCCAGTGCCCCTGGACTGGCTCTTGTGCGAGTGGCACATGAAATGCACCATTTTGAGCATGGCCATTGCCAGTACCGCCTGACTGACCATCGTGCGGGTGACACGTAAAAGCACCCACTACACTCTCTGAGTGGTTGGCGTTAGGAAGG
>NC_068981.1:150814556-150818352 GCF_001194135.2 Octopus bimaculoides
CACACACACACACACACACACATATATATTTGCTGTAATTGCTGTTAATGCTGTTATCTTCCTGTTCTGTCAAGTGGCTTGTGGCTTGTCAGTTTTTCAGGTTTTTCATTATGCATGCGTGTTGGCTTTTAGCAATAATAAGATTGGTATGTTTTTCACCAATACTTATCTTTACACACACACTCGCATGTGCATATGTATTTATATGGTCATGCCTGTATGCACATTATATATGTATGCATATATGCATGTGTCTTTATAAGTGTAAATGAGAAGTCAGTTATGTATGTTTCATAAAATTTATACTGTTATAATTATGTGCATTAAATTGCATTATTTTGCATAATTTCAATTTTTTTGTTTAAAGTTGTAATCATCCTTGTAATATTGTTAATTCTGAGGGGTGCCAACTGTGGGAATGATATTGTGTCTGGATGTATTGGTGGTGGAAGAGTTGTTGCTATTTACTTGTTTTGTTTTTTTAATCTACCACTATTATGTGCACAGCATCTGTAACTTGTCTAACTGGGGGATCCTGCAAATGCATAGAAAGGACTTTTATCTCAATGTTGTCCATGAACTCAGACCATCATGCTTATTTCAGGCTTGTTAGAAGCAAGAGTAACATCATACACAAAAGTACACACAGCACTACTACCATCCCAATTAATAATTATACATACAACACAATGCATATAATATAAATTACAAACTACAAAAAACCTAGTAATAGAAACAATTTAACTGGGTAACAGTCGACAACCAGCATGGAAAGTCTTACAACACTCAAACCAACAGAGTTAATTGAGACTAATTACACATGCAGAAACACAACTGAATCATTCACATAATGCACAAGCAGCCATATATGAAGTAGAATCACTTCCCGAAAACAAAAACTTGAATATAATGTTTAAACACTTTGGAAATATGGCAGAAGGTAAATTCAAATAACTTTACTTCAGCAATGATTCTTATTTCAGACATACAGAAAATGAGGATTACAACAATATTACCTAGTTATATCAGGAGTTTGAAAGAACAAGCTGCTATTTTCACTATTAAGTAAAAATCCTTGTGCAATACAGACTATAACTGGGAGAAAAATACACGTTATGCATGCTGAGAAGAGACTCAAACCATAAAACTTTAATAATTCTGCAAATTCAGTTTGCGAAATAAGAAACCTTTACAAGTTGGAAATTAAAGCTATCAATCAAACTTTACTACCATACACTCTTTATTTTAATGGCATCCCTGATCTCATTCTACTCTCCACAACATTCCAGATTTTCTTTATATATATTTTTGTTACATAATATTGATCTGTAGTTATCGAAGGAAAATAAGTCACTCTTAGTAATGTTTATTTGTTGTGAGTAGTGCAGCTAACCCAGCATGTAACACCAGGATTTTTGTTCATATTGTCCTTGATTTTTTTCAAGAATATAGTTCTATTTTATGATTTGCTGATTAATTAGTTACATAGCAAGGTATGAATCATGAACTATTGATGTATTTTCTTCAAATATTTGCTTGAAATACATGTGTACATACGTTATAATTGCTCAAGCTAACTTATAACTGTGGAAACCTAAAATGTTAACAAACACACTCATATATAAACACAAAACATGACTCAAAGTCAAACACAAATGTACTGTAATCATATCACCTACTCTTTGAGTGCCATTAAAGTTCTCATTGGAAAAGCTTAATAATGTGATCACTGCTTAACATTTTTGAATAACTTACAAAATAAAATTTAAAATAATTCAAGATAAAATCCTAAAAATATAACAATCAAATTAAAACTATATAGACACAAATGGCTGTGTGGTAAGAAGTTTGTTTCCCAACCAAATGGTTCTGGGTTTTGGTTCCACTGTGTGCTACCTTGGCCAAGTATCTTTTATTGTAATCCCAAGCTGACCAAAATCTTGTAAGCGGATTTGGTAAACAGAAACTGAAAGAAACCTATCAGGTGTGTGTGCGTACATGTGTGGCCGCATGCACACACACACACACACATACACTTTTACTTGTTTCAGTCATTTGACTGTGGCCATGCTGGAGCACTGCCTTTAGTCGAATCAAATCGACCCCAGGACTTATTCTTTGTAAGCCTAGTACTTATTCTATCGGTCACTTTTGCCGAACCGCTAAGTTACGGGGACCTAAACACACCAGCACCGGTTGTCAGGTGATGTTGGGGGGACAAACACAGACGCACAAACATATACACACACATACATATACATACATACATACATACATACATACATACATACATACATACATACATACATACATACATACATACATACATACATACATACATACATACATACATACATATATATACACACACGACGGGCTTCTTTCAGTTTCCGTCTACCAAATCCACTCACAAGGCTTTGGTCGGCCTGAGGCTATAGTAGAAAACACTTGCCCAAGGTGCCACGCAGTGGGACTGAACTCGAGACCATGTGGTTGGTAAGCAAGCTACTTACTACACAGCCACTCTTGCGCCTGTGTATATATATATATATATTGAATGTATATATCGATGTATGTTTAGTATTGTGTTTGTCATTTACCACTGCTTAACAACTGGTGTTGGTTTGCTTATGTTCCCATAATATAATTCAGAAAAAGAGACAAATAGAATAAGTAACAGGCTTCAAAAAAAAACAAGTACTAGGGTTGATTCGTTCAACCAAAAGCCTTTCAAGGGGGTGCCCCAGTATGGCCACAGTCAAATGACAGAAACAACAAGCAAAACCTAAAAGATAAAAGACACAAATAGAGATGTTTGCACTCAGTGATTATTGGTTTTGCTCAATATCTCAAACCAATAGAAACTGAGAGAGTGAACGAAGATAGTGAATGAGAGAGGGGGAAAGGAGAGAGAGAAAGAGAACGAAGATAGTGAATGAGAGAGGGGGGAAAGGAGAGAGAGAAAGAGAACTAAGATAGTGAATAAGAGAGGGGGTGAAAGGAGAGAGAGAGAAGAAACAAGTAGCAAGAAATAGAGACAGATGAAAAAGAAATGAACTTTAAAACCTGTCTATAAAACTGCACCCTACAGGTAGATATGATACAGTACACATTGACATCTAATCTACAGTTATTTGAAGCAGACATCGCTCTGTTAAGAAGCATGAGTAAACTCTAAGAGATTTCCTGTCAAACACAGGAAGATCACTTAGCAAAAATTATCTCTTAATGAATTACATTGAGCAATGTTTCATATTACACTAAATTCCTCCTGAAGATAATTTAGGAACACAACCTGCACATATATACATATATATACATATATATATATTATATACATATTATATATATACACATTATATATATCACATATTATATATATTATATACATATTATATATATATATATATATCATATATATTATATATATATTATATACATATATATATATATTATATATATATATTATGTCGCTTTTCTCTCTCTTTCTCTTTTACTTGTTTCAGTCAGTTGACTGCAGCCATGCTGGAGCACTGCCTTTAGTCGAGCAAATCGACCCCAGGACTTATTCGTTGTAAGCCTAGTACTTATTCTATCGGTCTCTTTTGCCAAACCGCTAGTTTACGGGGACATAAACACACCAGCATCGATTGTAATCACTAGGTTATAGGGATGTAAACACACTAACACCGGTTATCAAGTGGCGAGGAGAGGGACAAACACAGACACAAACATGTGTATCTATAAGTGTGTATGTGTATATGTGTCTGTGTACATATATAAATATGTGTATATA
>NC_068981.1:150818362-150829110 GCF_001194135.2 Octopus bimaculoides
ATACATATATATATATATTATATATATATATTATGTCGCTTTTCTCTCTCTTGGGTGGGATGGTTTGACTAAATGTGATGGGTCCAATGACTGCATCATGCTAGTGCCTGCTTTGGCATGGTTACTGTAGCCCAATACCCTTCCTAACAACAACCACTTTCCATCATGTACAGGATACTTTTTACATCCCATCTGCACTAGAAAGGTCACCATGCAGCTGGCAAGAGTACAAACCCTGAGGGCTGGCTTTATGCTAGAAGATAAGGGGCTAGAGCGGAACAGGTTTCTAGTTGTAGAGGAGTAGCAAGGCTCCTCATATTAGAGGTGGGAGTGATGGAGATGAAGCTGGACAGAGACAAAGTGATAAAAATAGTGATAGAGGAGGTGAAAAGTAAAGCTGGACAGAGGATCCAGCAGAGTGCATGATGGAGGTTACAAGAGTATGAAGGAGTGAAAGAGGGAGAAGTAGCAACAACTGTAATGATTGGGTAAGATTGAAGGTTGGATGTAGTGAATGGTGAATAAGGGGTGGGAGATGACTAATGATGCACGAGTTAAGGGAGGTAAGAAGAAGAGATGACTGACACCATCATCATCATCATCGAATGGCCATTTTCCCTGCTGGCATGGGTTGGACGGTTTGACTGCAGTTGGTAAGGCCAGGGGCTACACCAGACTCCATTGTCTGTTCTGGCATGACTTCAACAGCTGGATGCCCTTCCTTATGCCAACCACTCCAGAGAGCATACTGGGTGCTTTTAACATGGCACCAGCAGGAGTTCTTTTTATGTGGCACCAGCACTGGTATCAATTCTGCTGTGACAGACAGGTATTTTTGAGTACAGCAATGTACTAGATTTCTCAATCCTTAGTCATCTTCATAAGGCTAGCAGCAGAATTGTAATGATGACATTGTAAACAAGAGAATGGACAATAGATGACAAGTGGTTAGGTAGGCTGCAGAAGTGGAGTGGGAGGACAAGAGAGAGGCAGGTATAATGCCCAAGGTGAGTGAGATTTATGGGGATGGAGGAAGAAAGTTAATTTGGTGGTGCCGTGGTAGGGGTGATCAATGTAAAGTGTGGGTGGAGAGAACAGCATTAATGGCTGAAAGATTAGTAACAGGTAAAACAGTTCTAGGGATAAAAAAAAAAACAAGTATCAATGAAGCATCACAATTAGAGGTGATGAGCAGTAAGGCTGTTTTGAAGAAGAAATCGGGTGGAGGACTCACTTCTACATACACACACACACAGCACTTCAAGAACTTCATTTTGCCGAGGTGGGCAGGTCTTCTTAAAAGCCAAACGTCATGTCAGTCATCCTATTTCTAGCAAGTCAAGTATCCAAATAGAAGCTTCCACATTGGCTTGTATGCTTCATGTTTGACATTCTCATTAATTGTAGTCATATGCTGACCTGAAGAAAGTTTGTAGACTTATCTTAAAATAAAGTCTGTGGACCAGTGATTCCCAACCAGAGTTTCCCCAGAGCCCTAGAATCCTGTGAAATGTTAATAGGGGTTCCATGAGAAGTAGTGATAAAATATTTATTAAATGCAAATAAATGTTATAATATTTTTCTTTTAATTCTATATTTATAATTTTGCTTTCTACACAGCATATTTCCGAAGATAGGAAATCCTGATATCTGTACAAAGTAAGGAGAACCTACAAGAAAAATGATCTTTTGACAGGGAAATTTTAAGGGAATTCAATCTAAACAGTCTTGGGTAAGATGAAGTTTCTTAAACCTTTTTTGAGATGTCTAATGTATTTAGCAGTGCCAGACATTTCAAAAAAATTTTTTATGATTTCTTTGATCTCGAATGAAAAAGTAAGAAAAAGGTCAATAAAATACATAATAATTTTCATACAGAAGCTTCCTGAAACATGTAATGTATTTCAAGGGTTCCTTAGTAGTAGAAAGGTTAGTAAATACAGCTGTAGACCCTAATGGTACATCCTGGGTAATTACAGCTAAAACACAGTGTGAATACTGAAATATTGTTATTTATGAATGATATATTTTTAAATAATGGTCATGACAAAACATGACAAAAGAGCTTCACTGCAGTCATTCAACCTGCAAAATTCAGCCACAAAACTACACAGACATAGTAAAAGATAGGATAGTCACAGCTGGAACATTGTTAATCATGGGTCTACTTGACCAGGGGTGACCTAAGGGTTTACAACAGTATACAAAGACTATAAATGTTATATGAAATGTGGAATAGGTAGAAATAGTGTAGCAGTGTATTAGTAGCACATTCTGATTATATTTGTCATATACACGTTGGGTGTGTGAATATGTTCATAAATTAGTGAATTCGTGTGTGTGTGTGTGTGTGTGTGTGTGTGTGTGTGTGTATGCGCGTGCACACACACATGTGAATGGCACACTATAAATTCTGAAAGAAGTTACTGAACTTTATAAGCTGAACTTTAATATCATTTAATGTAATTAAATGTCAAGATTATCTGTTTATAAATAGGAAGAGTGTTCAAAAAGAAAAATGGACTTTTAAAAAATACAAATATATTACTCTACTTTTAATACAATCAGACTTGCCTCCTTCAAAATAGTTACCCCTACTGTTGATACACCATCCCCACAATCTTTTCCCAGTTTTGCAATATGTCCTGGAACAACTTTTTCAGAGTAGTGAATTTTCTTTGATCACTATTTTCTGAAATTGGTGACCTTTCAGGGTAGTTTTCAGCTCAGAACAAATTAGTCAACAGGAGACAAATGTGGAGAATGCAATGTTCAGTTTATGAGAATCATCTTGTGCTCTGCCAAAATTTCATGGATAAAGAATATCATGTGAGTAGGTGCACTTTTGTGGTGCAGTATGCAGATTTTCTCTGTCCATATTTTTAGATCACTTCTTTAACAATGCCTCTCTCAAATGCCTCAAACACATTTGAGTAAAACACTTTATTGATCATCTGATCACATGGAACAAACTCACAATGAATAACAGCCCTTCACTCAAGAAAGATGGTCAACACCATATTCACATTTGAGTAACTCTGCTATTCTTTTCCTGGTTGCAACAACTGTCTTTTTGTTTTGACATCATAGCTATACACCTTCATTCTGACACGTGTTATGACACTTTTCAAAATATCTTTATTAATATTCAACCAATCAAGCAGCACCTGGTTGATTGATTTAGTTCTCTGTTCATTTGTCAGCAAAAGCAACAACAATTTTGATGCATTATTTAAAAGCTTTTTACTTGTTTCAGTCATTTAAGATTAACTTGATTTGTTTAATTTAACCCTTCAAGGAAGTGCCCCAACATTTTGTTTTGTAAGTCTAGCTTCTTTTAGGTCATACAGCAAAGAAGGAAAATAAGAAATGGACACAAATAGTGTAAGTACTATGAATTGACTAGTTCACTGCAACCAAAAAACAAAAGAACCCTTATGTGGCTGCTTGACCTGCTAAAGGTAGTAGCCAAATTATATCATACTATCTTAAAAAGAAAGATACATCTGATAGCATAATTCCTAACATACTAGTCATAGGTGGAGTATATTTGATCATATGTCTACTCAGTCAGAGCTGATCCAAAGTGCCAACAATAAATTGATGCAAATCTGGCTCCTGTGCAGGTGTCACGTAAAATACACTATTTCGTGCGTGGCCGTTGCCAGTGCTGCCTGAGTGGCCTTCGTGCCGGTGGCAAGTAAAAGCACCCAATACACTCTCGGAGTGGTTGGCATTAGGAAGGGCATCCAGTTGTAGAAACTCTGCTAAATCAGATTGGAGCCTGGTGCAGCCACCTGGTTCATCAGTCCTCAGTCAAATCGTCCAACCCATGCTAGCATGGAAAGCGGACGTTAGACGATGATGATGATGATGATGATGATGATTATATATATATATATATATATATATATATATATATATATATTATATATATATGAGTGTGTGTGTGTCTGTGACTGTGTCCCTCACCACCATTTGACAACCAATGTTGGTGTATTTACATACCTGTAACTTAACAGTTTGGCAAAACAGACATAAAAAATAAGTACCAGATTTAAAAAGTACTGGGGTCAATTCTTTTGACTAAAAAGTTCTTTAAGGTGGTGCTCCAGCATGACTGCAGTCTAATAACTAAAAAGGGATAAAAGATAACAGGATTTGAAATAAGAATAATAAATGAAATGCTGAAGAACTTTACTGGTTTCTCCTGTGTTCGCTACCACAGCTGCAGGTTGGCCCAAGCTTCATGATTATAATTGGGTAAGGAGAAACAATGCAGAAGCTCACTGGATGTACTACACTTGTACTTGGGTGAGACTTTAACTGATATTTGGTCTCACAGCACCATCTAACCCTTGAGTCTCCTTTGTGAAGTCCATTCTGTTGCAAGTATTCAGGCTAAGTCTCAACCTGAGAGGAACTTATTCTATTAGAAGCCCTATGAAGGATCATGGCTGCTGCTCTTCCTTATCTTTCACCATTTATTTGTTTCAGTCATTGGACTGCAGCCATGCTGGAAAACTGCCTTGAATGGTGGTTTTAGTCAAATAAATCAATTCCAGTAGTTATTTTTATGTTTTTTAAAGTCTAGTACTTATTCTATTGATCTTTTTTGCCAAACATCTAAGTTTCAGGGACATAAGCAAACCAACATTGGTTGTCAAACAGTGAAGGGGACAAACACAGACACAAAGATATACACACGTACTCAAATGTGCTTGGCACTAGGAAAGGCAGATAGTTATAAAAACTATGCCAAAAACAGACAGTGGAGCTTGATGCAGACCTCTGGCAGGCCATCTGTCAAACCATCCAACCCATGCCAGCATGGAAGACAGAGGTTAAATGATAATGATGCTATGTACATCAAGAGCTTCTATGCCATTTCCATCAACCAAATTCATTCACAAGACATTAGTTGGCCCAGGGTTACACTTGCCCAACATGCCATGCAGTAGGATTGAACTCCAAAATCACATTGTTACAAAGCAAGCCTCTTAACCATGCAGCCATGCTTGCACCTGAAATACCCTTATAGAAAGAAATTAAAAAAGAAAGTGATTTAAGATTCACAATATTAATTAAAATCTCTTTTGCTTTGAATTAGCCAACTTCTACACCTGTCCTAGAGTAGGAATAAAGAATACTAAAGATGTTAAATAATTTTCCTTCAGTTAAAAATTATTCAAGGTTGACAATTCATGCACTAAAAGAAGAAGAAGAAGAAGAAGAAGAAAAGAAGAAAAGAAAAAAAAAGAAAAGAATAAAAAGAAGAAAAAGGAGAAGAAAAAAGAAAAGAAGAAGGAGAAGAAGGAGAAGGAGAAGAAGAAGAAAAAGAAGAAAAAAGAAGAAAAAGAAGAGAAGAAAAAGAAAAAAGAAGAAAAAGAAGAAAAAGAAAAAGAAGAAAAAAACGAAAAAAGAAAAGAAGAAGAAGAAGAAACAGTACAGAATGATAGAAGATGGTATGAACTCCATCCAGAAGCCTCAACTCAGACAACCCATCTGGAAAGTCATACATTAAACACTGATATAGGGGAAACAGAAATGTCTAGTCCTGACAGACAGCGTCATTACTGTTGGTTGTTTTAATAACATGCATACATTCCATGCTGTAAAATGGTTGGTGATAGGAAAGGCATTCAGCTGTAGAAACCTTATCAGAAGAACAAGGCAATTTATTTCCCCTTTGTTGCAGTGCATGTGTGTGTGCATGCACACGCCTGATGATAAAGGACTGCAGCAGGAGATGAGACAGTTTGAGACATGTCTATTTCTAGAAATTCTTTTCCGGTTTTTATGCCATGCTTACCTAGAAAAAGGGGAAGAAAAAGGGGAAGAAAAAGGGGAAGAAAAAGGTGGGTGGGGGTAAAAATATAAATGTAGGAATTATAACTCATAACTGAAGCAAAAATTGATGGTGGAGTAGGTGATAAAAGCTTGATGAATGATAGACACGATGTGGATTACATAGTTTGACATAGTTGACTGATTAGTGACAGATGCGAGAGTGAGAAAGGCAAATCAGTCAAAGTCAAACAAGCATGGAAAAGCTGATACAATATGAAATAATGATGAATCTTTCTGTCTATGGGGAATATCAACACATTAATGATTTATAATGACATTTCAGTATCTCTCTTTACCTAAAGGTCATTATCACCATCATCAACACACTTGTGTTTGTCTGTATGTGTGTGTGTGCATGAGGAAAAGAGAAAGAGAGGGAAAGAGAGAGAGTGTTTGTGTGCGTGTGCATGCACGCATGCATGTGCATCTCTCTCTCTCTCTCTAGCCACTTCCTCTCCTGATTCCATTATATTTTTTATATAAACCTTAATTATACCATTCCACATTTTCTCAATAGACCACCAGCTGTGTTTTGCACCCCCCCCCCTACCATCTGTAACATTTATTAATGTTTTTTTCTTTTACTTGTTTTAGTCACAGAACTGCAGTCATGCTGGGGCACCAACTTGAAGGATTTAGTCAAACAAATTGACTCCAGGACTTATTTTTAAGTCTGGTACTTATTCTATTGGTCTCTTTTGCCAAACTGCTATATTACAAGGACATAAACAAACCAGTGTTGGTTATCAAGTAACAGTGGGGGACCAACACAAAATAGGCACACACAAACGACGCTGCTGCCGACGACAACGCCCACAACAACAGGTTTCCACACAATTTCCATCTATCAAATTCACCCACAAGGTATTGGTTGACTTGGGGCTATAAAAGAAAAAAATTGCCCAAGGTTCCACATAGAAAGACTGAACTCTAAGTCACATGGTTACAAAGTAAGCTTCTTAACCACACAGCCATGTTTGGAGACAACAAGGAAACCTTTATGCATGATCACTCACCATGCTAGAATTAGCAACTGAAGCCTAGTCAAATCATATCCTAACTGCTTGAATAAGGAACAAACGTAAGATAATGCAATACTTCAAAGAAATGGTCACAGCTGCAATGCCTCTGGTCATGTCCACTTGAGCAGACCTAATATAGAGTTAAACAACAATAAATGTAACTTCAAATAATACTATCATTCAAATGTTCACATCTCTACTAAGCAAGTTTTCTTTTAATGAACTATATTTGCTATCCCAGTTACCAGATGCTCACTTCCATTTCATTCATGGCTCTTTATTCTGTTTGAGTTTTGTACCTTGACAGTTTTGGATGCTCATCTTGTACTTTGCAAGTTTTTCCCTGGCACTCAATCACTACCTTCTTCACCTCCTTCACAACTACTCCCACCCCTATACAATGCAGAATAGCCATGTATCTGCTCCATAATAAGACACCTGAGCTTCCCCACACTTAGTAGCAGGAGCATTACCTTTTTCCTATTCTTTTTCTTTATCCTGTAAGTTACTTAGCAACCTGACTAGTGCCAGTGGTATTTTAAAAAAAAGCACTCACAACACACTAGTGTGGTTGGCAATAGGAAGGGTATCTAGTCATAGAAACTGTGCCAAAACTGACATTGGAACACTGCAGAGCCCTGTGGATCACCAAATCCTATCAAACAGTCCAACCTTTGTTAGCACGGAAAACAAAAATGGTTGTTATACTATGATCTTAATGACAGACAGAAATCCATGAATGTCTTGAGTTCCATTATAATTTTTCAAGCTAATAATAGGGTATTTCATATCAAGATATCAGCTCTATCTGTTATTATTTACTTGTTTCTGTCATTGCACCACATTGAAGAATTTAGCCAAATAAATGAACTCGCCCAACTGCTAAGTTACAGGGACATAAACCAACACCAGTTGTCAAGTAGTGGGGACAACAAACACAAAGACAAATACACACACACACATATGATGGTCTTTCACATAGTTTCCATCTATAAAATTCACTCATAAGGCATCAGTTAACTTGGGGCTATAACAGAAGACGCTTACCCAAGGTCTTGCAGTGGGACTGAACCCAAAACCATGTGGTTTCAAAGCAAGCTCCTTAACCACACTTGTCATGCCTGCATTTATGCACAATTAATTATGGGAAGTTAATGATAGGCATTGTCTAGGGACTCCCACTTGCACCCATTAATACTATAATGTCCAGTCAAGCAGTGACAGCAATACAGTGTCTGGAGGTACAGCATAGTCAGGGCAGGCATAGCTGTGTGGGGAAGAAGTTTGTTTTGCAACCACGTAGTTTTAGTTTCAATTTCTCTGCATGACATTTTGAGCAAGTATCTTCAATTAAATCCTTTCCAGTAAAATTCTGTAGAAAGAAACTGGACGGTAGGCTTAATCAGCTGTTTGGTCTAAGTCAGTTGTATCACTCTGTTGCAAAATTTCAGACTAAGTCTTTAGAGTGATATCTCTCTTCTTCTAACCAATTTTCTGAGGAGCTGAAAAGGATCACAAGTGCTGCTTTTCTTCATTTCAGAAAATGATAGTGGCTCAGATGCTAAGGGATTAATTAGACTACTGGCTTCATAGTCAGAAGTTCAAATCTTATAACCACAATGATTTTTTTTTTTTTTTCAGAAAATCATAAAAGGGGGGGAAAAAATCACTGTGGTTATAAGATTTGAACTCCTGACTATGAAGCCAGTAGTCTAATCCCTTAACATCAGAGCTATTGTCCCATCTAGAGGATTACAATTCATGCCATTTCTCTACAGGTTTTAGCTGCTTTTTTAAACCAGTTCAAGTAACATACCCTGGTATCAACAGAAAATTTAAATACATTAGTGTAATATTAAATGATATAGATCAACACTATCTTTCTGCAATAAATACTGTAATATGTGCAACAATGTCTTGCTAAACGCTAACTAATTGACCATTTCATGCTGTAGCTGTATGTTTAATCATCTGATTTTTATGCTTATTTACAGATTGGCAAGCAAAGAACAGTGATAGAGATAATCAAATCACGAACCATTAGTATTACCCATAGCAGAACAGTTGCAACCAAAATAGAATCACTGAATAAATAAAGATTGCCTGATTAACTAGAAGCATTTTTAGTATCAATTGGCTGCTATATATAGTAAAAGCAAAGCTATTTTCCACCACCAAGGAAAATAAGTATTGTTCTTGATGGAAAATATGTTGATTAAAAATAAGATTCACTAGAAAAGAAAAAAAAAAATCAATCATTACATTTACAGCTGCCATCGTAAGTAGTATTGTTTTGTCTCTAATAACTAAAACTACTATAATCAAAAATATAGGGAGCCACTATGTGGTTACCTAGCATGATAGAAACAGTAGCAAAATCTACCTCAAATCTATTATTTAAAATAAAGTAAGTATAAATAAGGTATTCCTAGATACACTGTTCTTGAATAAAAGATGGGATGGTCACAAGTGGAACAATGTTGAGCATAGGTCTGAAAAATCAGGCTGACCTGAAAATAAACAACTACCCAATTGTAACTAATTAGTAAACAGCTAGGATACCTGTAACTCAATCATTAGCTTAACGAAAGAGAAGGAATTGCTCCAGTTCAGTAGTGTTTGAAATGCTTTGATGAATACAGAATTAGGCAAACAAAAATTTCAAGTACCCCCTTCTGTGCATCTTCTACATAATTATTTTTCCTTGTCAGTCTACTTGTGATCCCACTAGACCTTTTGTGTACCCATAGCATATAACAGCTACACCATATGGAATTGCTACTGAACACCTCTTCTGCAAATGGCCATTTTCCAGACATTAAGCATTCCCATGGCCACTTTCCATATTTATTATTCTTATACAAGAATGTTATTGACAGTGACTCTGAAGTTTTAACCAGCAAAGCTTCTGTTGACAGTCTGATGATAGCTTAATTGGTGAAAACTTTGAAGACACAGTCCACAACTTTCTTGTAAAAGAATTATATACATACTCTATGGAGTGACCCATCAGCTTAATACTAAATTGTTTTATCATCACTGAACATAAAAACAAACGTGCGTGTGCGTGTGTGTGTGTGTGTGTGCGTGAGTGAGAGAAATATAGATACACATGTGTACGCAGATAGATAAGTGTGGGCATGACTGTGTGGCTGAGAAGCTTGCTTTCCAACCAAGTGGTCTTGATTTCAGTCCCACTGTAATCTACTACAGTCCTGGGCCAACAAAAGACATGTGCATAGATTTGGTAGACAGAAACTGGAAGAGGCCTGCTATCATATATATATACACACACACACACACACACACACACACACACTTATATATATGAGTGTCTGCATACCCTTGTCTTTACATATAAATATATGTACATATAAATATATGTACATATAAATGCATATATATATATCTATATACATATATACACATACATACATACATACACATAAATGCACATATACACCTACACATATATAGGTGAACATGTATACACACCTAGATACAAATACACACTCACAATATACACTACCCACAAAATCACTTAGACACACATATATACCTGACACATCCTTGTAGACATAGTTCGTGGCATAGTAAAAATATACCCATATTCAGAATATATTTCACTACCACTACAATGACTAATAATAATAATAATAATAATAATAATAATAATAATAATAATAAAGGTTTTGATATCGTGAGGATGAATAAAATGCATTTCAAAAATTTGGGTATTTCATGTCTTTCTTTCTCTCAGGTATCAATTATTGATTCCTTATGGAAATATGTCCTCTTTTCTTCCAATAACCCCTCTACCCCATATCATCTCCTCACAAACACACACACACACACACACACACACACACACACACA
>NC_068981.1:150829120-150860118 GCF_001194135.2 Octopus bimaculoides
CACACACACACACACACACACACACACACACACAGCAGTCAGAAATCAGGAGAGCACAGCTTTGTAGTAACTGTATCAAAAATTATTGGACTATGAAATTCCAGCACTGATTAATTGTAGTAGTCAGCATATTTGTTGTTGCTGTTGTTGATTTATATCTTATTTTTCTTCTTTTTTTTTTGCTGCAGTGACTCACAGAAGAAATATGCATCTGAGCAGCAGTTAACTAGGGACACTATAAGGGTAAACTGTGTCTTCTCATCTCCTTCCCACCAGCCCCCTACACATTCTGATGCACCTACCACATGCTTTAAGCTTCTGAATGCCATTCTCATCCCGTTCCATCCACCAACCTATCCCCAAAACATGATCATCTCACCAAAACAAAGTAAGAAGGGAAGCTAAAAGATCAGAAAGAATACAAGACGCATGTAAAAAATAAATAACAAAAGATTAAACAAGACAAAAAAATTCACATTAGCGCAGTGATGTGTTATTAGATTAGTAGAAAGAGGAAATACAAAAATTCTTTCCTGTTTTATTATGGAAACAGTCAATAATACAAGTGTATCAAGTGTTTTTGCATGGACGTGTTGAAAGATAAAAATTCCTCAACATTAAAATGGTAGGAATCTCTTTATATATTAATAATGCAAATATTAATGATAAATAATAATAATAATGATGATGATGATGATGATGATGATAATAATAATCATAATAAATGCCCTGATGCAATACCAGGCAGTGGCTCTCATGGCTTCTGATCTAAACTTATTGGAAATGTTAACATGTATATGTTTTGCCTTGATGTAAAAGATGGGATGCAACAAATATTCTGCTCAATACTACAGATCCGCCTGTCAGTTGATTGACCTTCATTGTCGAGCATGTTTCCAAGCGGCTGATGACAAGCAGGTGTACTGTATATACTCGGCTACAAGTCGCACTTTTTCTCCCTGAAATTTTCACCTCAAGTTGTGCTTATAAGTCTTATAAAAAAAAAATCTTCAGATATTTTCTTGGTACAAGTGACATCTGAAGTTCTTATACTTGGAATAACCATAAAAACCTGAATCGCTAATTCCAAAGCCATGAAATAGACAAAAGATAATCTTTATATATTTCTTTACTTTTGTTAGTGTGAAATAATTTTTAAAAGTGAGTTTAATGCTTGTTTGTTTTTGTACCATACCTGTCTTTTTTAATTCAATGCCATGTTATTTGTTAACATGAAGAGAAAGAGGAATTCATATCATATTACTTTCAAGCCGAAAGTTGTTGAATATGTGAAGTTGCATTCAAATCGAGCTGCAGAAAGAGAATTTGGGACCTCAGAAAAAATGGTCAGGGATTGGCGTTTGAAAGAGGAGAAAATGAAATGACATCAAATTGTTTAAGAAGTTAGGATAGGAATGAGTCCCAATGAGGAGATGGAGACTATTCTGAGAGACTAGGTGACTGAACTACACACGAATGGATTTGTCATCACAAGAAACATCATCAGATTGTGGGCTCTTCAAGTGACTAAAGAACATGGTATATCCAACTTTAAAACATCCCCTGATTAGTGTACGAGGTTTATGAAATGCCATAATCTTATGCTAAGACAGAGGACTGACACTGTACAGAAATTACCTACTAACATACAGAACAAAGTTGATTCCTTCCAGCAGTCTATGATAAACCTACAAAAGAGCTACGAGTGTACCTTGGAAGCAATTGGTAATATAGATGAAACACCCCATTTTTTCGATATGGATGGAACTCGGACAGTTGACGTTAAAGGGAAAAACAACAATTTTGGTAAAAACTATGGAGAACGACAAGGCCCACTTCACCGCAATTTTGGCTTGTATGATTGACAGTACGAAACTTACCCCGGCTGTTGTTTTCAAAAGAAAGACTTCCCCGAAAAAAAGTTTCTGAAGGGCATAGTGGTATATATTTTCAGGAGAATGGGTGGACGGATGAACCCATACTGACAAACTGGTTAAATGACATGTAGTTCAAGCACCCAGGGGCTATGCTTAATTCAAAGTTACATCTTCTATGGGATATGTTTAGGGCTCATCTGATCGGCAGCATAAAAAATAGATTAAAGGAGCATTATACCTACCAAGCTGTGCTTTCAGATGGATGTACATCTGTGCTTCAGCCACTCAACGTGTCAGTGAACAAGCCTTTTAAGGTGGACATGTGTGCCAAGTGGAATGAAGGAATGATTAATGGTGACAAGGAAATGACCAAGGCTGGGAACTTTAAATGCCCTGACCTTAAGACTGTTTGTCAGTAGGCGATAGATTCCCTGGCTGAAATACCAAGTGAACTTGTGATGGAATCATTTTTGAAGTGCAAGATCTCAAATTCCATGGATGGTATGGAGGATGACGAGCTATATAATGGCTGCACTTGTGCAGGAAATGTTAGCCCCAGTGCTTCATCAGTTAATGAAGACCAGACAAGTGAAGACGAAGATCAGGGTGCATATGACAAGACCATCACAACTGAGGAATTTTACCAGTTATTTAGTGAAAGTGATGATTAGTATAACTCAGGGCCGTTGCATGACTTTTAGAGGCCCCCTACAACTTCTTGTTTCAAGGCCCCATCTCTTCAATCAAAATTCATAATCTACACACCTTTATTATCTTCAAAAATTAAACATAGTCCCTTATTATGGAAACAGTCAATAATACAAGTGTATCAAGTGTTTTTGCATGGACGTGTTGAAAGATAAAAATTCCTCAACATTAAAATGGTAGGAATCTCTTTATATATTAATAATGCAAATATTAATGATAAATAATAATAATAATAATGATAATAATAATAATAAAAATTAAGAATAATAATGATAATATTTTAGAATTATCACAGCACTCTGCTGTGATGATTATAAAATACAACACATCAAAAAACTAATAGTATATCTTTTTTCTACTCCCCTGTACATAGACAGATACAAACACATACATACACACAAACTTCTCTGTGCGTGTGTGCCAGCTCTTCACCTAAGTAATAATAATAATCCTTTCTACTATAGGCACAAGGCCTGAAATTCTAGGAGAGGGGCTAGTCAATAACATTGATAACAGTATTTCACTATTATTTATTTCATCAACCCCAAAATGATGAAAGGCAAAGTTGACCTCAGTGGAATTTGAACTCAAAACATAAAGACGGACCAAATGCTGCTAAGCATCTTGTCTACCATGCAAGCAATTCTGCTAACTCACTGCCTTAACGATAATAATAATAATAATAACCCTTCCTACTCTCAGCACAAGGAAGCATTTTGTCTGGTGTGCTAACAATTCTGACAGCTTGCCACCTTAATAATAATCATAACAATAATGATCATTTATATATGAATATACATTCACAAACCTCCATATACAGATTTACACAAAGACTTTTTGAGACTTCAGCAGCAGAAAGTGTTGAAATTTGAAGCAGAGGGAAATTTTACACGTAGCTTGTTTACATCCCTGTAACTTAGTGTTTTGGCAAAAGAATACCGATTGAATAATTACCAGACTTTAAAAATGAGTACTGGGGTCAATTCATTCAACTAGACCCCAGCATGATTACAGCCCAGTGACTGAATCAAGTAAAAGATAAAGCAGTGTATTTCAACTGAAAAGGGTTAAGAAGAGATAATCCTTTCTACTAAAGGCACAAGGCCTGAAATTTATGGGTAGGGTATTTAGTCGATTACATTGACCCCAGTGTTTCACTGGTACTTAATTTATCGACCCCAAGAGGATGAAAGGCAAAGTCGACCTTGGCAGAATCTGAACTCAGAATGTAACAACAGACAAAATACTGCTAAGTATTTCGTCCAGCGTGCTAACAATTCTGCCACAAGAGTTAAATCTAGAAACTCTCTAATGAAGCCTTAAAGTGCTGACAACTGACAACACCATTATAAATTCATAGCTCACAACAGCCATTTTGTTGATACTGTTTAACCCTAGGGACTCCTCTACAGATTAACCCTTTCAAGACCAACCTGTCTGAGACTACCCCAGGTTCTATGACATCAACTTAGTGTTTTAGATTTATCTAAATTATAATCTTACATTAAAATTTTATGCTAATTTGTTCCAGACCTCAGCTTAATAATGAGAAAGTTATTTTAATAAATTCATCACAGTTTTTAAAATTAATCGAAACAAAGGTAGCAGATGTTGACAAGAATATGGTAACAAAAGGGTTAAGGCAACTTCTACACCAAATATCCTTCAAATTAACTCCTGCCATTTTTAAAAAAACCAAGAACACATTGAATAATGTAGTCTAGATAGATACATCCCTTGATTACACATAAGCTCAGTCAATGGTAATCTGAAACTAAACCACAACAATAAATTGCAAGTAAATATGAAACCTGTTTCTGTCAGTTAGAAAGCTGAAGTAAAAATGGATTTCAATCCTGAATCAAGACTGACTGTCTCAAGTTTTCAGTTGGATAAGTTTTATGGCAAATGCCAGTGATTTCAGGCAACAAACCATATGAAAACTTTGATAAATGACTGGTTTAATGGGGTTTTCTTTTCAATGTTTTTTTATTTAAGATATTGAATAAAACGTGATTTTTTTCCCATGTATGATGCCATTATATAAAATAGCAGAAACAGCACCTTCCAGGTAGATTTTCCACTAGTTCATGTAATACATTGTCATATTGTAACACACACACAGAGGGAGAGAGAGAGAGAGAAACAGACAGACAAACACAGAGAGAGAGACAGAGACAGACAGACAGACAGACAGACAGACAGACAGACAGACAGACAGACAGAGATTTGTCCAATTTGTATTTTCCTATTGTAAGATGGTATGGTGGGATTTGATCGAAATTTGGCTGTTATTTATAATAGACAAGTCACAATGGCTTTTGTAATTGTGTGTGTGTACATTATTTCATATTTTTGTATGTATAAACTACATTTTCCAAAGTGTTTGTCCTAATCTAAGAAGCTTCAAGTGTAATTTGATGGAAATGTAGCTGCTATTTCTAGGTGGTTGAGTGACCATGTGAAAGCCCTCTTTTGATGATTCAAAGTTAACTTCCTTGTATAGTTCTAAAGTCAATCACGCTCAAAGAAAACTTAGACAAACAACATTCCAGTCAAACCAATCCTATTATTTTCTATATCAAAAACTATATTATTCAGTATAAACTTATTTAAGATAGGAAAGGGTGATTTCTGAGTTTGAGGAAGACCATTGCTGACCTTCAGGAACATTGTGCGTTCTAGAACTAATTTATATTTTGCATCTGCAGCTCCATTAGTTGCAAATGAGCCCTACTCTTGACAAGCATACACGACTACAAACATTGCAAACCAAGCTTTCCCCATTCACTATGTTAGCAGTGTGCTTTCGAGCAGGACACTTAAATTTTTCATGAAGAATATGTGCTTTTCCAAGGGTGTCAACCCCCTCCTTAACCTGCCTCTTCCATCTGTGGCGATAACAGGCACTACTTTCCCAGTCGGTCTCTTGCATATCACAGGCCTTTAACGAGGACTTGACACAGTCCTTAAATCGCAGCCTTGGTTTCTGCCGGGCTCTTTTTCCACTAACTAGTTCCCCATATAGCATCTGTTTAAGGATTCTGCCATCCTTCATTTTAATAGGATATCCAGTCCAATGTAACCAGTGCTTGTGCACCATTGCCTCAATACTCAAGATATCAGCTTTCCTCAAGACTTGTGCCTGGAGTTTTTAAGGTCCAGCCAACATTCAGAATGTGTCTCAGACATCTCTGATGGAATTGTTCAAGGACCTTTACATGACATTTATAAAGGGTCCATATCTCACATAAGTAAAGGAGCGATGACAGTACACATGCACAGTATACAGCAATTTTTGTTTTCCTTGTGATGCCATGCTGGGACCAGACACGAGATTCAAGAGACTGGAAGGAATCAGTTGCTCTCTGCAGCCTGAAAGATATTTCATCATCCAGGGAGCAAGAACGGCTGAACGTACTACCCAGGTAGACTGATGCAGAGCTCTTAGGCCCATAAACTTGCTTCATAAGATGGTAAAGCTTCTTGCTGTCATTTGCATCAGCAGCCTAAACATCACGAGCAAGATCCTCCAAGTGCTCTGCATCGTCTTGAGAGACCGCTGCAATAGTGATTTTACATTGCTATAGTGAGCAAGTGTTAGATTTCACTCTGTGAAGCAATACATTGTGGGCATGGCACTTTACAACCAATAGTTACTGAACTTCATTCAGTATCATTTTCATCAAACCAGTGTGTGTCTGGCAGTAGAATATCCCAGTGTTTCAGCAGCACATTGAAGAACCTGGTCTTGAAAACCTTCCCATACTGTAGTATTTTCAATGCTGGACAAGCGAGTCTGAAGCTCTTTCTTCAACACAGTATCATATATCTTGTGGACATTCAGACGCTGAGGAATATCAACTGGCCCTCTTCTCTCTTTCTATCATCAGAAACTCTGCATGCACCAGACTGGTCTGTCTGACATTTCGATCCATGAATGGACTTGACATTACAAATGTCATGGATGTCATGCTTGCAGATAATGACATAATCCAGCAAGTGCCAAACTTTAGACCTTGGATGCATCCACATTGTTGTGTGATCACCTTTGTGCATAAAATGAGTGCTTGTGATGTAAAGGCCATGTTCATCGCAAAGCTCCAGCAGCATGAGACCATTGCTATTCATTTTCCCTACACCAAAACATCCTAGAGAGTTGAATGTTTGCTAGTCTGCTCCAACCCTGGCATTAATACCAGTCAAAACTTCATGTTAACTTATGTTCTAAGCACTAACTTAAAATGACAAGTCTGGCGTTAGGAACGGCATCCTGTTGTAGAAAGCATGCCAAAGCAGACTGTGGAGCCTAGTGCAGTCTTCTGACTTGCCAGCTCCTGTCAAACCATCCAACCCATGCCAATATGGAAAACGGATGCTAAATGAAGATGATGATGATGATGGTAGTGGTGATGATGATGTTGACAAACATATCTGGTGGTATTTAAAACATACTTCTTTTTCCATGAAAAATATCGCAAAAACAAAATCACCCCAAGACCTATATGTAAAGTTGGGCTACCTATAAGTTGTTACATAGTTTCATACACTAGAAAATTATTTTCCTGAATATGAACTGCTGAAAATAGGATATTCTTAATATGTCCATGCAACTCTTATGCCATCAAATGTGGTGATTTCATTATCTTCAAAATGATTTGAAACAAAGCAGTGAATTTGAATGACTGAGTTAAACTTGTTAATGCTTAATGCATCACAATCTTCATATGTCTCATAAAACTAAGGGCATGAATGAATTTGGAAGGCAGAAGTTCCATTAATATGTGCATGTGTATGAGAGAAAGTGTTTATGCCTCCTTTGACAGATGGAAGGGAAAATATGCTTTCAATTTTTAAAACCTTTCATGTTTTTAAAAATGGGGCCAAATTTTATATAGAAGCTTACCAAATCTAAATCCAGCAATGCACTTAGTCCTCCGGGATTGATAAAATTAGTACCAGTAAGATACTAGAGGTGATTTCCCTGAGTAGCTTGAGAGACTCGATGTACCCATCTAACAAAATTTAATCATCATCATCATCGTCGTCATTTAACGTCCGCTTTCCATGCTAGCATGGGTTGGACGATTTGACTGAGGACTGGTGAACCAGATGGCTACACCAGGCTCCAATCTGATTTGGCAGAGTTTCTACAGCTGGATGCCCTTCCTAACGCCAACCACTCCAACAATGTAGTGGGTGCTTTTACGTACCACCTGCACGAAGGCCAGTCAGGCGGTACTGGCAATGGCTACGCTCAAAATGATTTATTTTACGTGCCACCTGCACGTAAAGTTCGGCGACACTGGCAACGATCTCACTCGTGAATCTTATTTTATTTAATTAGCTAGTATTTGCTATTCTAGCTATTATCAGTACATGAAGAAAAAAATTATTAAGAAAACAAGGACATAAAAAGTAAAAGAAATAAAATACAAATTAGAATAAAAAAACAAAAAACTAGAAACAGATCAAGAAATATTAGAAAAAATAAATATTAATAAAAATTTTTGGAATAACAAAAAATGAAAAAATTGGCAAAGCCATGCAAAAACAGAAAATATGACATGCAAAACTAATATATAAAAAACAAAACAGAGCAGCAGAACAAAAAGTAAAGCAAAGACGATAATGACAAGAAAAAATATTCTGCATGATTTCTACTTCATGGAACACACAAGATATAGATCAAAATTTAGTCTAAAAATTTATACATGGAAGTCTAAATTTTATCTCAAAATATTCTGCTTCAACAATATTGTAAAGACGGAATCATTCTTTAACATGAGTAAAGTAAGGGAGGCAGAAAAGAAAACCAGCACTTGAGTGATAAACTCCAGTGACATGAAACAATTTACTACATGTCTTCTTTGATGTGAACATAGAAATGACCTTTGAATTTTGCTGACTAACCTTTAACAGAATGGCACACAATTTTGAGGTGAAGTACACATATGTCCCAGTGAGAGGAATTGAAAAGAAATACCACCAGGTAGAAGTGTAGAGAGTATAACAAAAAATTTTAGTTACACAAACAGAGACTTACACAAATGCAAAATGTAAATATTTGTTTGTAATGGCACAATACACACACGCACGCACGCAAACATACATGCAGGCAGGCAGGCAGACCAACAGATTTATGCTCAAACCTGAAGATTCACTATTGCTACTCTGAGTTTCTCATATTACATTTCTTCAGATATCAAAAAGATCTTGCTTCTGTACATTTATAATTCGGTATACCATCATATTTTTATTTATTACTTATTTCAGTCACTAGGCTTCTACCATCCTGGGGTAACACCTTGAAGGATTTAGATGAAAAAAAATCAACCCCAGTACTTATTCTTTAATCTGGTACTTTTTCTATTAGTCTCTTTGCCAAGCTGTTAAATTATGGGGGTGTAAACAAACCAACACCAGCCATTAAGCAGTGGGAGACAAACATACACATACACACATATACTAGGGTGCCACTTATGTGCTGAGGGTGCTGCTGTTCTCCATCTCTGAATGCAGGATTCAGTGTCTTACCAGGAGGCACAGCAGCTTTCTAGGTGTGTTGACTCCTTCCTGGGGTCACCCACTGATATGTAGGCAACAAAACACCAACATGAGCTTTGTTGAGTCAGATAATGTGGCTCTGGGCCAGATGTTTCTACCATCTTCAAATACTCGTTCTTGTTATACCACTTGTTTTCTCTCTTGAGCCAGATGTAATGGATTGCTTTCTCGGTGGCTTCTAACAATCTTTTGGCAGCATCGTTTCTCTCCTTAGCTGCTAGTCCAAGACACCTGAACATCAAGTGAACTCTGGTTCCACAGTTTCCATCTACCAAATTCAAGTGGTTGCTAAGTGAGTATAGTGAAGTTAGCAAATTTTTTCTGTTTGATGAAGAGATTTGCTTGAAATTTAAAAATTCTCAGACACACACACATGATGGACTTAGTAGCCAATAATATATCACTCACAAGGCATTGGTCAACCTGGTGCTATGGAAGAGAACACTTAACCAAGGGGCTAAGCAATAGGATTGAACCCAGAATCATGAGGTTCAAAATTAACTTCTTAGCCACACTGCTACACCTACTCTCATGCAAGATATTAATAACTTTATTTTCTGTGAAACAAAAAGAATAGAATCCAACCAGGCAGATGGAGCTAAGAAAGATTTGTGTGAAACAATATAAATAGCTTTAATCAAGCTTGAATTTATGACCTGCAGGTTTGACCAACATTTAACCTTTGCTATACATAATGGAGAATTAAAGTACAAAGAGCAACAAATATACAAACACTGTTTAATAAAGAGTGTTATTTTTGCTTCATATATATATCATCATTTCAACTTCCACTTCCATGCTTTCATAAGGTGTATAGAGGTTTTTGTGGTAGATTTTAAACAACCAGATTCCCTTCTCATCAATGCTTACCTATTTCCAAGCAAGGCAATATTTCTCCATGAACTGATATGTTTTTACAGAATTTTGGAAATGAATGACATTCATTAACAATCACATGATGTCAAGACAAGGAGACATAAACACATACACTCACACACATACATGAACACACATGATGAGTTACTATTAGTTTTTGTCTCTGAAATCCACTCACAAAGCTTTGGTCAGTACAGAGCTGCAGTGTAACACATTTGCCAAAGGTGCCATGCAGTGAGGCTTAACTTGGAACCATGTGGTTGGGAAGCAAACCTCTCAACAACAAAGCCATTCCTTTACACATCCAAAAAACAAAGAACAAACACAAAAAAACAACAATGTGAAGACATGGTACATGTAAAGTATTAGCAGACGCTCAGGGAAGGACAATATAACCAATACACATCAGACTAATTATTGTTACAACTATACATCACAATATCATCAACTCCACAAACCAAACTGGCTAGAAATAATAGTCAAATCTTCCTCAAATTATACAATACCATCTTAAGAAAAAGAACAAGCTGGATAACATGATGCTAATGTTCCCTGTACATAGGAAAAGAAAAAAAGGTTGGCCATGGGTAAAATATCTTTTATCATAGATCTGCAGGGCCAGGACTGAGAAGGAAATAAACAATACTGACAATATACACATACATTCTTAAACAACTGCCCACCCACCCATACAGACACAGACACACACATACAAGCTATCACTTGACAATTTGGAAGCAAATATTCTGAACTTCATAATTAAATAATAGGATAAATAATGTCATGAAAAAATATAAAGAAAATTCTTAAAAGAAAAAAATAGACAGAAAAGGAAAAAAAAAATTAAAGAAAATATAAAGAAAAATACAAACGTTGAAGGCTTTACACAAGAGCAAGTGGCTATTTATATAAACGGTTGGCCTTGCTCCTAATTAGACACAAGTACAAACTCAGCAAATTACATTTTGGTGGGTTAGCTATATGGTTAGAAGAAAGCAAATAAGAATTGTTCATTAATCAGCTAAACTAAATCCCACTCTTTACAATGGACCATTTACCAAAGTTGACTTGCAATACAGTTAATTTGGTGGAAATTGAACTTCAAAAAGAAGTCAGTGAATAGTCAAACATTAGAAATTAATTATTTGTGGAAGTTGTGGAATTTTATAAATACAGTAAAAACTAGCAATGACAGCAACAATCTTCTTTTATTTGCCACAGGGGTGTTGGATAAAGAAGACATTACAGGGACAAGTTACAATTTGTTGGGGAATTACATAACATTGAGTGAGGAGGAAAATCATGGAGTACCCCACTCTACCTGAGAAGAAGCAGTAGATGATGAGAAATTATAAAGACAGGCTATAAAAAGAAAGAAAAGAGGGAAAAGTGGTATATGCAATATTCAAGAGTGTATTTTAGACATAAGAGTACAGAACTACTCCTAAGAGTCAATCAAGGAACCCAGCATGTTCATATTACCCAATCTCTAAGCAGAGGCGGTACCAGCAGACAGACCACATGAACAGTGGACTACATCTTATCTACAAGTAAAAAGTGCTTTGATGTAGTCAGGAGAAAAAGGGGTATAGCACAACACTCAGGTGAAATATGATACAAATGTTTATTATGACTGCCACATTCTCAGGGACCATGTCCTCTCAATCTATATCTGAGTGAGACTGGCCATCCAGTTCATTACTTTGTCCCAATTATGATCTACCTGGAGGTACAGACCAAACATGCCTCCAAACAACAGAAACAGTTCAGGTCTCCAAGGTGTACAGTTCAAAATATTTGTTACTGCCTCTGGGATCTGCAACCATGACTCCAACAAGTATTCATTTAGTCTGACCAAGGAGTAAAATTTTTTATTAGCCACAGGAATGATGGATGAGGATACATCATTAAGAGAAATGACAAAAAAAAAATGCTAGGAGTTTACACAAAATCAATTATGGAAAACAGGCATGGAAAATAGTACACAAAAGAAATCTCTGTACTGTTTCAATTTTTGTATATGTACTGCAAAAGCTAAAACACAAAAGAATGATGATGTTCAAGTTCAAATGAGATGTTCAAATAGAGGGACAAATACCTAAAGTTACTTCAGAACCTCACAGATCCAGGATTACTTGACTACTAAGGATAATTACTACCTCCCATTTGTATTGTTAAGCCTACAAGTGCATGCATAGAATAAGTTCATTCACCCATACCAGTCTCACTACACTTACACACCTTTCAGCTAATTAACTAGAGAGCAGCACTCCCTTTCTACCTTCACCTTCCTCTCTAGGTGTAAAAATACACAAGTGAGTGCTGCAAGGTAATTTTTCTGATATTCTCTTGACACCTTCCCACACACACACACACACAAGGTTAAAAACATTCTAATCTCTAACATAGGGATAAGGAAGTAAATAACTGAAGGAAGTGGTTATTGCTGATTGCATTGACCTGGGTTTCACTGGTTTTTATTTTAACAACATAAATAAGCATCATAAATAAGCACAGGCACAAGGACTCAAATCTTTGGGGAGTGGGACACAATTATATAGGGTGTCCACAATGTCTGGGTATATGGTGATTAACACATACTTTCAGAAATTATTATTTCTTATATTTAATTGTTTATGTTATGATTTTATTTACTCCATGTAGCCAGACTTTGTGGACACCCTGTAGATTATATCAATCATGACAAGTAATTTATTCTATCAAAGTCAGAAGGATGAAAGACAAGGTTAGCCTTGGTAAGATTTGAGCTCAGAATGTACAAGGACATAGTGAAATATCTCAAGACATATAATTTGTCAATCCATCACCATAAGAGCAACAACAATAATCTTCATCATCATTTAACCTCTATCTTTCATATTGGCATGGATTGGCTAGTTTGACAGCCAGACAACAGCACCAAGCACCATTGTTTGCTCTGGCATGGATTCTACAGTCAGATGCCCTTCCTAACACTAACCACTTTACAGAGTGTACTGGGTACTTTTTATGTGGTACCAGCACCGGTGCTTTTTATGTGGCAAGGCCAACAATTCTAGAGGCAGAGGACAAGTTAATTACATTGACTCTAGTAATTGGATGGTACTTTATTTTATCAATCCCGAAAGGATGATAGGCAAGCTGACCTTGACAGGATTTGGGATCAGAAGGTAAAGAGCTCAAAAAAATATGGCTAGGTATTTTGTCCAACTCTCTAACATTTCTGCCAGCTACCACCATAATAGTAATAATAATAATAATAATAATATGTTGCTTGGATGTTAAGTATCATTGTGAGGCTCTTGGCAGCAGGTTGTTGTCTGTTCTTACAGAATTAGCCGGAGAAAGTGAAATCAAGAGCTCTGAAAAATGAATTATATAATAATAATAATAATTATTATTATTATTGTTCTTATTCTAAAAAGACTCTCAGTTTTTAATTACTGGTTATTCTTTACTTGAACACAGGCAATAACAAATTACCAAAAGTTTCAAGTAGCGCCTTCTTCAGCGACTCAAAGACACAATACTCTCCTTAGAATGCAAGCTGTACCCAACAATGTTGTCTTCTGGATCACCTCGCGCCTCACAGCAGCTCCAATATTCTTAATATGTTTTTCAAAGCCCTTGGAAATCTGCTCCTAATGCTCCAATTACCACCGGTATCACCATTACTTTACTCATGCCCCATAACTTGCCTATCTCGTCCCACAGTAGCTGGTATTCCTCAATCTTTTCTGTTTCCTTACATTATTATCATCATCATCATCATCATTATTCTTTCAACTTTAGGCACAAAGCCAGAAATCTTGGGGGAGGAGTTAGTTGATTACACTGATCCCAGGACTCAACTGGTACTTTATCAACACCCAAAAGACGAAAGGGAAAATTGACCTGGGCAGAATTTGATCTCAGAAAGTAACGATTCAGAATAAAAACAGCAAAGCATTTTGGTGACCCTCCAACAATTCCTTCAATCCAGCAACCTTAAAAAAATCCTAATTTAGGCACAAGGCTGAAAAATTTCAGAGGAGGGAGTTAATAAACTAAACTGACTTCAATATTCAACTGATACTATAGTTTATCATTTGGAGAGAGATAAAAAATAAAGTTGACCTTGGTATGATATGAACTCAGAAAGAAAAATCATAACTAAATAACACATATATTTTTGTCTGATGCTCAAACAATTTTGACAATCCACCATCTTTATCAATAATTTTAAATTGATTTCTACCATTAGCATGGCCACACCGTTTGGGGTAGTGTATAGTCAATTAAATTTATTTCAGTATTTGATTGATACTTCATTTTATCGACCCCACCAGACAGATGAAAGGTAAAGTTAATCTCAGCAGGATTTAATAATATTAATTATTTTCACAACTATTTTAATCAATCCAGCTATTTGACTGGTACTTATTTTATCAACCTTAGAAGAATAAAAAGCAAACTTGACCTTAGCAGGATGTGAACACAAATCATAAAACTGCAACTAAACACTTTGATGCATTTTTTTTTCTCCTCTGCTGATTCTGCCCATTTTCAGTCCTGATAAATCAATAATAATATTGATAAATTAGGAAAGAAAAAAAAAAAAAGAAAAACAAATCAAGGTAAGAGATCCCTGATGAATTTTAAAATATGATGAAACTAGTTTGTTTGATCGTCACTCTAGGCTGACAAAAGCCTAATGATGTAACCAATGGACTCAAATGTATATACTCAAGTACAATGTGACCTCAAATATAATATGACCCCATATTTTGTACCTAAAAGCCAGTAATCTTTTTTATCTTATCTTTTATTTTATGCATGGGTATAATGCTATTCAAATCCCACCACAATCACCACTTTTGACTTCTTTATCAAAATTTCTCAACGTATACGCAATATAGTATTTTTACAGCTTGCCTAAATATGTATGTTAGCTATACATGAATATGACATTATATATTTATTGTTAGTTTTAGTTTACTTAATAGACTGGAATATTAATAAACAGTTAATAGTTTGCATTTTGATTATATATATAGCTTTTAATAAACTATTTCATTCATTAATTCTTGTTCTCTCTCTCTCTCTCTCACACACACACACACACACACGTATGTGTGTGTGTGTGTGTGTGTGTGTGTGTGTGTGTGTGTAACTGTTGTTATTTAGCTCCAAGTCAGGTTTAATCAAGCATCTTTTTGTGTATCTAGGATTAAATCATTCGTTGTCCTATTGTTAAGACTGTCAAGCATGATTTAAGGGAGGTTTGATTGCTATTTCTATATTTCTAGCAGGTCAAACAACTACAGTCTCATGCATTGTTTTTTTTTTTTTAATTCTTACAAATTCAATTTTATAAAATGTAATTAACAAAGCATTTTATTTACTAATTTGAGTTACAATTTCTAGAGGTGGTTGTTATTGTTGTTGCTATGGTAACTACTGAAGAGCTACTGAAGCAAGCAGTGATGTTACTGCTATCATAGCAACTGTTATAGCTGATATCCTAGCGACTGTGGTAATGGTTGCCTTCGTAACTGTAGCAACTGTTGGTTGTTTGTTTATTGCTAGATCTTTCATTGAACAGACCTGTGATCAAAGGCTTTCCAACCATAGCAATCCAATTTCTTTTATATCATATGGACTACATTGTCCAATTTGTCTTTTTTAAGGTAGTCAGGTACCATTTTAGGGGGGAAATTTGCCAGCTATTTCCAGCGGGTCAAGCAACCATATTGATGTTCCACCATAAACTCATTACAGTAGCAGTTTCTGTTAAAGTAGATGTTATTCTTTAACCCTAGGTTTACACTGAACAAAGATATATGATTAAAGGCACTTAGACAGTCCATTGAAATTTTTTTTTTTACTCTTACAGACTGCATTGTGCAATGTGTCCCACCTTTTTTTTTTAAACAGATATAATGTGGTAGCTACTTTTAGCAGTTCTAGCAACCACATCAAGGCTTCCTTGCTAACTTGCCATAGCGTTTACTGTAATAGCTATGGTAGGTATTACAACATCTAAAATACAAACACAAACCAATGCCAAAGCCTCTATTCAGTCACCTGTCCTACTAGAAATAGCAACTAAGAATTTTACTTAAAATTCAACATTTTTGTATTGAAAAGGAAAGGAACTAATCGATAATAGAGTTCTAAACAGACAATGTCTGTAAAAAAAATAATTCCTGGCTCAACCAGAACAGCTTTGGTCATATGTTAATTCACCAATAGCTGACCTGTGGTTAAACCACAACACACTACAATGTCATAATGCCATAACAACTCCACAATGAAGGAAACTGTATGACTGTTTGATTTGCTAAAAATAGCAGTCAAATTTTCTTCAGAATCACACACTATGGTTTTGACAAAAGGTGGACATCATCATCTTCATTGTTTAATGTTTGGCTTCCATATTGATATGAGTTGTATGGCTTGACAGGATCTGACAGGTTGGGGGACTGTATTGAGCATTAATGTCTGCTTTGGCATAGTTTCTACTTCGGTTGGATTCCTCTCCTAATGCCAATCACTTTACAGAGTGTACCGGTTGCCTTTTTCAGGGCACTTGTACGAGTAAAGACCACATTGTAATGTGCAAGAATCAGAGCCTAAAATGTTCCTAAAACCAAATGAAAACAGAAGAGAAAGTGTGCAATGATTCTAGGCTGGGAGATGAAGTAGGGACAAGTAAAATGAGGGAGATGTATTACATTATTTAGTCTTAGCTATACAAAAGCTTATGTATATAAACAACTTTCTTAGGAGCATTCCAATCTACAAGATAAATTAATATAGTACTTGAGTAAATAAATGAGGTCCTATAGTGGAAGACTGAACTGATGATCAAATGAACTAGTTTCATCTTACATTTAAAACTCACCAGAGACCGCTTACCTCTGCCTCATACACTGCTGAAGAAACCTAACAGAGCTGCATAATAAAAATATGAAGATTGTGGTTGGCAAAAATCATTTAAATAATGGTACGTGGTTGACAACTGAAGATTAATAACTACAGAAAATGTACGGCATGGGTTACAAAGAGCATGAATAAGAAGTCGCATGTATATTTTTGATAAACATATATATAGTATTGCTATGAGAAACAGGTACAATAGTTAAATAAATCCTTTCTACTATAGGCATAAGGCTGGAAACTTTGAGAGAGATGGGCACATAAATGACATCAATCACAGTGCTTGAGTGGTACTTAATTTATCGACCCTAAAAAGGATATAAGACAAAGTCATATGTTAACACTAAAATTTACTTCTTGCTTTTCAGATGAATGCAGAAGGTGTCTTGAACTCTTTAATTTCTAATAGGAAACAATCTGAGACAAATGTTACCATCAGCATCTATTAAAAAACAAACTCAAGTTAAAAATAGCCAGAAAATATGGATGCCATTTTAGAAAATACATTTACATTACAAAAATTTGGTTTTGAGGCTTTCGAGAATAATTGCTGGAAATTGAATGTTATAAGCTACTTAGCAGCAAAGGAAAATAAAAATATATATGCTTGAACACACAAACACACATATATGATACATATAGATTTATGTATACATAAATACAAACACACCCATATCTACACACATACATAGATAACCACATATACACACATATACATACACATATTTATACACACACACATAAATACTAATATTTATACACACACATATCCACATCTTTATAGGCCTATCTTTCAGCTTCATATCTCTTTTTACTATACCATTCCATCACCATGTCACCTTCTGTCTAATTGGAACCTTGTTCCAACCAGACATCTGACCTGTAAATTGTAGTAGGCAGTCTCATAGCAACTACCTCCTTACCCTTCTTGTCATACATATCAACCAGCACTTCCTGGATCCTACATATTACTGAAGGATTTTTCAGCTTCCATACCTTCCTTCCTCTAATGATCTTACTCTTACACTGAAGTCTCTGATCACAAGTCCAGAGTACACAGAGAAATACAGTCTTCACTGGGAAAGCACTTAATATTTGCAATCAGTTTTCTATTCCACTTCATGAAGCCTTTATAGCTTGTGTACCAGTTTCCTAAAGGAAGTGATGCTGATGGCAAGGTAGTGTGGCTGATGATACACTCATGCTGGCACTATGTAAATGCACCCATGCCAGTGGCATGGAAAAAGTACCTAGTACACTTTGTAAAGTGGTTGGCATTAGAAAGGGTATCCAGTTGTAGAACCAATTCCACAACAGACAATTGGAATTTGGACAGCTCCCTGGCTGGTCAGCCCCATCAAACCATCCAACTCATGCCAGCATGGAAAACAGACATAAAAAAATGATGATGATGAGTGAGACACCTTCAGCAAGTGTTTGCTACTATATCCCCAGATCAACCAAAACCTCATGAGTGGATTTGGTATAATAGCTCCGCAGTCTGGACTGGCTCTTGTGCGGGTGGCACATAAAATACACCATTTTGAGCATGGCCGTTGCCAGTACCGCCTGACTGGCCTTCGTGCAGGCGACACGTAAAAGCACCCACTACACTCTCGGAGTGGTTGGCGTTAGGAAGGGCATCCAGCTGTAGAAACTCTGCCAAATCAGATTGGAGCCTGGTGTAGCCATCTGGTTTCACCAGTCCTCAGTCAAATCGTCCAACCCATGCTAGCATGGAAAGCGAACGTTAAACGATGATGATGATGATGATGAAACTGAAAGAAGCCTGTTGTATATATATGTATGTGTCTTACTGACTTCTTGTCTTGATTTTATGCAATAGTTGCAAATGAATGTCACCATCATGCAAGTGGTATCCTTCATTTCCAATGATTGTGAAAACATGTCAAGTCATGCGGAATATTACCCTACTTGGAAACAGGTGAGGGTCAGTGAAAGGAAGGGCATCTAGCTGTACAAAAAAATCCATTTCAGCAAATTCTATCTGACCCATGCAAGTATGGAAAAGTAGATGTTAAATGATGATGATGTAGTCTGCAAGACAGTCTCATAGAACTGATCCTTTTTGCTCAATTACTAAACTATGACTAGCATCTGCTAAATTAATTGAATATTTGCTAATTTCACATATATATGTGTGTGTGTGTGTGTGTGTGTGTGTGTGTGTGTGTAGACGTAGAGAACATAGAGATGCTAGACAGTAAGAATAAAAAGATAGAAGATGCTACTGAAATTTTAGGAAACAGTTGCTGAAATAACATAGAAACATCTGTTTTAAGTTGATGTTCCTTGTTTAGCTTTCAAGAAAATGATTCCCTGATGATTATAACAGCAGCAGCTACATCAATTGTTAGAATACTAGCAGAAATGCAAACTCTCTTTGAAGTTAATTATCAATGGCAATTGCTGTTTTCATCTTCACAAGCTTGTTGCCATTTAATCGCACATCAACCTTCGCTGAGCAGACTTATAAACAAGAGCAATCCAGCCTTGACCACCCTGTCATCATTTTATCTGTATCTAGAATTACATTACCTGATGTGTTATTTCCATCTTAAAGAGAACAGGTAGAAGTGTAGTGTTTTGAGGGATTTTGGCTGCCATCTCTAGCAGATTCAGCAACCACAGAGGTGATCGTGTGAATATTATAACTGCTCTTGTTTATGTTCTTTAGCCTTTATTGTCAAGGATGTTGTTCTTTAGCCTCTATTGTCAAAGGCAGTCCATCCATGACTATTCCATTTTATTTTTAAGAGGTACATTATCCAAGCGTCTTTCTTTTTATTTATTATTTGTGTTATTGTAGAGTATGATCTAGGAAAGATTTGACTATTGTTTCTAACAGTCGTTTGTAACCCTATGTTAGCCATAATTCATCAGACCTATGAACAAAGGCATGCCAGTCAAAGTTATTGCTATTTTTTTTTTCAGATATACTTTATCTAAGACCACATTATTTGATGTCTCTGTCCTTTACTAAGTTGAAAAAAGGATCTCATTTATGAGAGATTTAGCTGCTATATGTAGCAGGATGAGCTACCACCTAAATCAGTGGCTTTCAACCAGGATCCAAATAAAATTTTATTATTAAAATTTATGTGCAATATTTTAATTTCTTTTATACAATTCTTAATATGTAATTATAAAAATAAAGTAAGATTTTATATATATATATATATATATATATATATATATATATATATATATATATATATATATATATATATATATATGCAGCAAATGGCTATGTATACCCTGTAGAGTAAAACAGGAATCAAAAGGGGTACATAGGCAAAAAAATGGTTGAAAGCCACTTGTCAAGAGTCCATTTGACTCATTACTGTTTAGCCCCAGTCAGATTTGATCCAATAGAATTATGATCAAAAGGTGCTCAAAATATAACAATTTTAAAGCATAGTGTATCTAAGACATTATCTTTCATCCCTTCCTTTCTTTCTTTAAGATGCTTGAGGGATCTAATTAGAAGATTTGGCTGCTATTTTTAACATGTTATACAACAGTAAGAAGATTATCTTCTAGGTACTGCTTCACTGGTGGCATTATCCTTTGCACCAGCTGCTCATAATACAGCTATTAGGCAACAGACTATACAGCTATTAGAGAGCAGTTTATATAACTTTCATCCATTTATTATACAGCAGATTATAGAACTCTCATATAGGTATTATACAGCAGACTATAAAGCTATTGTACAGCTACATCAGACTACAGAGCTATTATACAGTTATTATACATCAATAATTCAGATATTCTACAGCAGATTACAGTTATTATACAGCTGCTTCACAGCAGGTTTAACAGCTGTTATATATCTATTATACTATGCTGCAGATTATACAGATTACTAGAGAGTAGATTACGTAGACTATGTACAGCTATTATATTGCAGATTAAACAGCTGTTATGCAGTTACTACACAACAGATTATGCTGCTACTGCTACATAGCAAATTATCCAGCTACTACATGGAAGATTATCAAGCTACTACACAGTAGATTATCCAGCTGCTACACAGCAGATTATCCAGCTGCTACACAGCAGATTATCCAACAACTACTCAGCAGATTATCCAGCAACTACTCAGCAGATTATCCAGCAACTACTCAGCAGATTATCCAGCAACTACTCAGCAGATTATCCAGCAACTACACAGCAGATTATCCAGCAGCTACACAGCAGATTATCCAGCAACTATACAGCAGATTATCCAGCTGCTACACAGCAGATTATCCAGCAACTACACAGCAGATTATCCAGCTACTACACAGCAGATTATTCAGTTGCTACACAGCAGATTATCCAGCTACTACACAAGAGATTATCTTGAAACTTCACAGAAGATTATGCAGCTATTATCAAGTTAAAGTAGATAGTACTAAGTGAATAATACAGATCAGAGAATTGGTATTGGTAGAAATAATCATAGTGAAGTACAAATTGGATAAATTTGACTTTGAGTTTGTGAGCATATAAAAATAATGGGACCATAGATTCTACACTTCTGATGAAACAATTCCAAAATATCTGGTTATCTAATACATGTTGATCTCCAAAGTTCTTTAACACCATCCCATCTTCCATAAATTGATAAGGCATGAAAAATATATGAAGCACTGAGTATCTCAACAGATTGCTATGGCAATATATGAGAGAGCTAAATGTTATTGCTTAGTCTCTAATTGATTCTGATTGAGCAGACCAATGATTAAATGCATTTCAGTTGTGACCTTCTAGATGTATCTAGGACTACATTATCAAATGTGTACTTTCCTTATTTAAGACAGTAGTGCGTGATTTCAGAGAGATTTGGCAGCTATATACTAGCAGGACAAACAAAAATATAGATACTCCTTTGCTGGCTTGTTAAGAAAAAATCCAATATTAGCACACAAGAAGACTATTTTCTTGCCCTAAAAACAGAGCCAAATATCCAGTTAACAGAAGCTAATTTTAACAGTGATCTTTATGCACTTTCTGGTCAAGCAGACCTATGATCAGAAAAGCATTCCAGCTATGAGATGCTTTTTTTTTTCCAGACAGGTGTGGCTTTGTGGTAAGAACCATCCCACTTCCATTGCGCATGCACACGCACATTCACATACCCCCACCTTTTACATACACACACATATATTCATACAGAGTTGAAACACTGTTTGATTTATTTTTCTCAGCATACAATTTTCATCATCCCACTACCAAGTATGACATCACCCCTTCCTTTCTCATTCATAAATACAAGAGTATTATTATAGTAGATTATCTTGGTAACCATGGGAGCTATGAAAAAATACAAAGCCCAGCATCACCACCAGATCATTCTACACATGAGTGTAATTTTTCGTGCAATTCCACCCAGCCGTTTGACCGTGAATCCCAAGACAAGAAAGAATCACCCATGTCAAATTTATATGTATAGATATATATATATGTATAGATATGTATATTTATGTGTATATATATATATATATATATATATATGTATAGATATATATATAAATACATACATACATAGGCATGGGTGTGTTGCAAGAAGCTTGCTTCCCAACCACATGGTTCCAGGCTCAGTCCCACTGTGTGACACCTTGAGGGCAAGTGTCTTCTACTATAGCCTTACGGTGACCAAAGCCTTGTGAGTAGATTTGGTAAATGGAAACTAAAAGAAGCCCGTCATATATATATAGTTGTAGGGAAAATAACCAAGTTTCAAGAACTCATCGATATGTGATAGTGGATTTTCATCGATGAGTTCTTGAAACTTGGTTATTTTCCCTAAAACTATATATTTTATATATATTTTATCTATAAAGCTCAATTTAATTTTAATTTTTTATAAATTGACTTTAATTGAGTTTTTACCGGTAATTTTGGATTTTGTCCCTAATATTATTATACATATATATATATATATGTATATATATATGTATGTATGCATGTATGTATGTATCTATGTGTGAGTGTGTCTGTATTTGTCCCCTATTTGATAACTGGTGTTGGTGTGTTTACATCTCCATAACTTACCAGTTTGGCAAAAGAGACCAATAAAATAAGTACTCGGCTTAAAAAATAAATCCAGGGGTCAATTTGTACAACTAAAACCCTTCAAGGCAGAGCTCCAGTATAGCCGCAGTCAAATGACAAACAAATAAAATTTAAAAAAAAAAGAGAATACATATGCATATATTTGTATATAGGCTCATATTAACCAATGTGTCCTTTTATTAAAAAGGTAGAGTGTGCTTTGAGGTGGATTTGGGACAGATTGATTGTCACAAAATTCTTTTTTCAACATTCTTCTCTAGATCAATCCTCTTTAAGCAAATTTTTAAAAATTCTATACAAGTGTAGGAGTGGCTGTGTGGTAAGTAGCTTGCTTACCAACCACATGGTTCCGGGTTCAGTCCCACTGCGTGGCACCTTGGGCAAGTGTCTTTTACTACAGCCTCGGGCCGACCAAAGCCTTGTGAGTGGATTTGGTAGACAGAAACTGAAAGAAGCCCATCGTATATATACATATATATATATATGTGTGTGTTTGTGTGTCTGTGTTTGCCCACCATCGCTTGACAACCGATGCTGGTGTGTTTACGTCCCCGTAACTTAGCGGTTCGGCAAAAAGAGACCTGTAGAATAAGTACTAGGCTTACAAAGAATAAGTCCTGGGGTTGATTTGATCGACTAAAGGCGGTGCTCCAGCATGGCCGCAGTCAAATGACTGAAACAAGTAAAAGAGTAAAAGAGTAAAGAGTTAGTTGTTTATGGGAATTTCTATAATTTCTATAGAGTAACAATGTAGTTTCTATTGTTGAACTGAAGAACTACAAAAAAGAAGTTGGAAAGTTGGAAGATTGGTGTAAATTCAGAAAGTCTGTTTGTGAAAATGAACAAGATTGAAACTAAACATTGTTACAGAATCCACAAATTCCAGCATCATATGGTAACTGGTTTCATTCAACAAGTAGGAAGTTGTAATAGGACTTCGTCCAATGTAGTTAAGCAACAATAACTGGTACATCAAATGCACTGGAATAGCAGATGCACTTTGGAGTTATGGACTAAAAATCAGGAAGAAATTTTCACTACATATTTTCAGGCTGTTGTTTAGCATCAGATCAGCTCCGATCAAGCAGACAAATGATAACAGATGTTCAAATCATGAACATTCTATTCTGAGGTTCAATATCCAGGACCATAACATCCAGCCTGTCTGTCTTCTCTTTTATTTTTGATAATAGGGTGTGATTTTAAGGAAATTCAACTGTTGTTTCTAGCAGGTTGAACAAGAGAGTGGATTGGAAGAATTTGTAAGATATCAGGCAAAATGCCTTATCTGTCGTCGAAGGCATTCCAACTGTGACCAATTCATCTTTTTCTATATATCTAAGATTACAATATTTTATGTATTCCTTTCTGTAAGCAGCGATTAGAACAAGATTTAGCTACTATTTCTAGCAGGTTCAGCAACCACATGGAAGCTCCTACCTAGGCTTAATATGATCAAAATGGTGGTGGTGGTGGTGGTACTTTAGAAGAGCTAGTCCACAATACACACAAAGACTGAAGTAGGAAAGAAGAGAAAGTAAAAGGAATACAAGGTGTGTTGAAAAGAAAAACAGAGGAGAGATGGAAAGAAAGAAAACAGGAAACGAAGAAATTTGAGAAATTAGAACTCAAAGAGAGTAAGGATGAAATGTAGTGACTGGTTTATAGAATAAACGGTACTACTAAAGCAGCACGGTACCGAACGCGCAGTCGCGCGTCCGCGCTAGCTAGTCTTGAGTGGTCGATCCTAACCCTAACCCTGTCCCTAACCCTATCCCTAACCCGCGTGTGCAAATGAATACGTGTTTAGGGTTAGGGTTAGGAATAGAGTTAGGGTTAGGATCGACTGCGCGTTCGGGACCGTGCTGCTTTAGTAGTACCGAATAAATTACCGAAAACGAGTAAAAGGGACAGAGCAGAAGACAGTGCTATAACAGTCCTGTTTGTTATAGTGTATAGACTACATTTAAAATGTAATTCATTTTAAGACAGTAGGGTGTGTGACATGATGAACATCTACTGCTATTTCTAGCAGGTCAAACAACCATGATGAAGCTCTCTTGTTAGCTGGAACAAAAAAAATGATTGTTCTGGTCTATCCCACCAAGTCTACCCTGGTCAAGCACAGCTGTGTATGAGCGAACTGGCGTGGTCCCAGGAATTTTTCGAAGGGAGGGCACAAGGTCAAAAGGGAATACAATTCCAGGAGAAACGGGTGTAATAACATTATTTAGAAGGGTGCACTTTTTTTCTTGAGGGGGCACGTGCCCTTCAGGCACCCTCTTTAGTAAAGGTGTTCCACTTATGCCCATATCGCTCTATTTTCATACATAGTATGCCTAAAACTACATATGTGTCATTCATATTTTAAAACGATTTGAAAATTTAGCTACTGTTTCTAGCTACGAGTGAACACGCAAAGCAGACATGGAAAATCTTTTACGGGAAGCAACATTAGACATGGATCATCATCAGACTACGCAATTTGTCCATCATTGACGTAGAAGCACCTTAAGAAAGTTAATCTATAGTGGTGGGTAAGTATTTAGAAATGAATGAAGGGTGGTGAGGCATGAGAATCGGGAAGGTAAGAGGAAAGGAAATCAGAAAAGGTCAGACAATATAGAGCTCTACGAGTAGGAGAAACTGAGAACAGGAGCAAATTGTTGTTTAGCACCAGGTTTGCTCTGCATAAACTCGTGATCAATGTTATTCCTTACATGACCACCTTGTCTATTTTTGTTAAGACGATAGGATATATATAAGAGAATTAGGTTGTTATTTCTAGAATGACGAACGACAATTTAGAAGCCTCTTCGTTATAAGAAAGGCAGAGGGGGAATTCGAGATGGATGTATAAAATGAGACACAATTGGGCAGGAGTCAGATTAGGGAAAGAATAAAAGAAAGGATTAATTGGAATAAGTGGGGAGGAGAGAATAGAAGGAAGGAAATACAGAGGGCAGAGAGGGAAACGGAGAAGTGGACGAGGAAAAAAAAGGAAACAATTAAGAAAGAATATCGGTAAAGAGAAAGAGAGAAAAATCATTTATACATCTAGTGAAAAGAGTGGTTAGAGGAAAGAAAAGGAAACAAGAATAAAATAAAGTGAAGAAGAGTGAGAAGTGAAAAGGTGAGAAAGAAAGTAAATAGAGGTAATTATTATCAGAGAATGTGTCAGGCTAACAAGAAAAATACAGCAAAGATGAATGTCAGAAAAGAATTGGTTAGGTTTCCATAGACACACAACCAGCAACATATAAGACGTCCGCCTTCGTTTCATTACAAAGAGGACAGAAAGGGTATGAGAGAGTGTGTGTGAGAGAGAGAGAGAGAGAGAGAAGAGTGAGGAAGAGGAAGAGAAAGACGATGACATCATCAGATATTTGTACGAGAATAGTATGATGATGGTAGGTATAGTAATATTAGGGGAGTAAGTAGGGGAATACAGAAAAATTATTAGTGTCGCTGCGGGGGCTGATGGAGATACATAACGGACGAAGATGATAAACTAGAAAAAGTTGACATACAGACAAGTAGGTATGAGAATACAAGCTTAATACAGACACATGCACACATCATGTTCACCTGCTTAAACAGAAAATAGAATACCCGTCCACATGACTGAAGAAACATCTAGTCAGTAACTTAAACGTGCCGGTTTACGTGTACATGGTGTGTGTGTGTACATATATATATATATATATATATATATATATATATACATACATAATTTACATATAGCTGTATGTGCGCGCACGCGGACATAATGTATATACATGTGTATGTGTATATATATATATATATATATATATATATATATTATATACATACCTCTGGATATCCTGTTGCTTATTTTGATTTTACACACATATATATATATATATACACACACATACATATACCTATATATATATACACATAAATCTACACATACCTATATATATATATATATAAATCTACACATACCTATATATATATACATATATACACATACCTATATATATATATATACATATATACACATACCTATATATACACATACCTATATATACACACATACATATATACACATACCTATATATACACACATACATATATACACATACATATATACACATACCTATATATACACATACATACATACACATACCTATATATACACATACATACATACACATACCTATATATACACATACATATATATATATATATATATATATATATATATATACACACACACACACACAAATATATATATATATATGCACAAGCATACACATATATACATACATACATATATATATATATATATATATACATACATACACACACACACACATACACACATGAATATACATACGTACACATGCATCCGTGCGTATGTGTGCGCGTGTGGTTTACTCAAAGCACCACTCATGACCTTTGCAACCACACTTGAGATTGGTACAGAGGAGGAAGACAGGAAAAAGGAAACCACGAGTCATATAGGAAACAGTATTACTACAATGCTCTCACAGAAGATTATTGCAAAAGAGTGGACTTCCAACCAACAAGGACACCCAAAGACGAGACCGTGGTGTTAAACCGAGTGACGAATTAAACTGTGCACGCATTCAATTCATATACTGATGTGATTTATCCAATTCTTCCTTTCTAAATTAAATTTTTTTTTTAAATCTCTGGAAATTTCCAACTGCCACACACCTAGCTACGAATGTTCCAGCTGAACATCAACAATATTACGATCGGCTGCTTTTTTTCCACTCCTGGCGCGGCGCGAGTTACAAAGGTCATAAGTAATGCCTCTCTTATCTTGAGTGAATGAATGTGTGAATGTTTGAGCGGGACCGATAAATAAAGTACCAGTACAAGGGACGACTTGTTTTCTTTCTTATCGGAAGAAACCATGGCCGATCCTCGAGTTTGAAGGATCGGCCATGCTAGGTTTAAAATGCCTAAAACACACCTCATAACTCAATAAGGATTTGAGCGCCAAAGGGTGAATATCTAACAATATGTATGTGTGCGTGTCTTTGTATGTATGTATGTATGTGTGTATATATGTATGTATGTATGTGTGTATGTATGTATGCATATATGTATGTAAGCGCATGTATGTAAGTAGACGTTTGTGTGTGGTGTGTGTATACTGATATGTGTAAATACACAGGCAAACACACCATAGAATGTGTGAATGTATTTGAAAAGAAAATAATCAAATTCTCGAAAAGTGTGGCTTGAAAGGAATCTGTATGGAAGTGGAATCGACAAAAAAAAAGTCAATAAACAGTCACTATATATAAAAAAATAACTAATTGATACTAACATCATCTTTTACACTACTTTCAAAGATTCATTAATATAGAGGTTGTTTTTAATCATAATATCTGTCCCGATTGTGCAGACAAGACGTTCCAAATATGACTCATTTGTCTTTCTTCTCTTTTTCAGACATATAATTCAGGACAACCTTATTCAAATGTCCTCTCTTCATAAAGAACAGGTATTGTGCTTTAAGGGAGTTTGGGCTCCTACTTCTAGTAGACCAAACAACAATGTTGAAGCTCCTTCATTGAGGAGATTAGATGGTTTTTAAGTGGTAAGATTAGATTATGTAGAGAAGCATACCAATTGCAAATGACACACGAAAATGAAGACGAGGGGAGGAGAAATCAAAACTTTTGTGAATCCTTTCCTGAATCACAAATTCGTTAACCCTTTTTTTTTTTTTTTAATCTGCTGATTTAAAGAATGTTTTCAAGGATAATTTTCTGTTTCATCTGATTTTAACCTTTGAAAGGGCAAAGACTGAGGAAAATATCATTGGTACCCTACTTACATCGTGTCAAATATTACCAAGGAAACGTTCGGATACGAGAGGTACAGACACCCACCTTGAAAGAGAGGGGGGGGGGAGAATTACTTTCAGTCACTATTGTTCAGATCAGCCTATGATTTAAGGTATTCCAAATCAAGTTTGATCATCCTTCGTTTTCGTTCAGACGTCGTAAACCTTGAACTACATTAATTTAACGTCTCGTCTGTTTGTTTTTTCTTTGACAGTGGGATGTAATTTGATAGAAACCTGATCGTTACTTTTAGTATGCTTGACTAGCTTAGTGATTCCCTTGGATCAACTGCAAATGGACACCAGCCGGGACGACAGGTACAAAATATTTTTAAAATGCCAATTTCAAGAAGAAAAATAATGGTTTCCGATCTAACAATGACTTTTAATGTAGCCATGGTGTGACATAAATTGGAATGTGAAGTGGGGTGCATACACCAATAATTTAACAAGAACTTGTTTTAACAAGCACAAAAGAATGAAAAACAAAGTTGACATGGGCGGGATGTGAACTCTAAAAGTGAATAAATATTCGCAATGACTCAATGCCAAATATTTTGAAGAAGAGTATAATCGATTATATTGATCTCAATAAACTTTCTGGTGCGTTATTTTATCGATCCTGGAAATGTAAAAGGTAAAGGTTGAACTTGGCGGGATGTAAAACCCAAAACGTAAGGACCTTAACTCAGAATTGGTTTCTGAGTGTACGGAGTTAAGTCGATATCATTGAATTTAGTAATTGACATATTTTTTATTATCGACGCCGAAAGGATGAACGGCAAAGTAGACCACTACTGGGCTTTAACTCAGAACGTGAAGAGCCGGTACAAATAGTACAAAGCACTTTTCTCGACATTGACGTTTCTGCCAAACCACCAGCTTGACCTTAAAATATTACAAGGTCTTTTGACCGATACTTAGCGGAGATTTGACAGAGCTAGATATACCTCATCGTGAATGAAGGAAGCATGGAGTTGGGGAATGAAAATTGAAATATTTTTGTGAAAAAAACAAAACAAAATTCATTTGGAATTGTAATTCCAAGCGGATGAATACTAAAAAAAGGAAATAAATAAAATATGAAAATAAAGGGATTTAAGACTGTGCTCATTTTCTTCCCCATTAAGAAGGGATAGACATTACAAAATCTCATCCCATGCTTACATCCCGTCGATCTACTGGGCACAAAGCCAGCAATTTGTTAGGAAATGGGGTTAATCGACCACATCTACTCCAGTGCTCAACTGCTACTCATTTTATTGACCCCGTAATAAAATTAACAATTATTTCTAGGACATCAGATTTAAAAGGGGAAATAAGATTTTCTGTGTATCTTTACGAGATGGTTTTCACATTATATTTTTATCATATTCACCTGAAGGGAGTACACAAGTACCGGCTTGGCTGTGATGGCTACAAACTTAACTAGAAATTGATCAGTCACTTTTAACCACCCCCTCTCTCTCTCTTTCATCAGCGTGATTTGAACTCACGTGCAGCCGACGATTTTATCTCATGACTTTCGCCATCACCACTATTGTCCTGTAAATTATGTTGTACCATATCAACAATCAGTGACTAAGTTAGAATAAGCAAAATACTCACACGGGAATCAGTTCCTTTATTTCATGTGTTTCGTAGATATTTATTTTCAATAGAAAACCCTTAGAGTGGAAAATAGGAAGAAAGTGATGGATTTCTCAATTTTGAAACAAAAAGATAAAATACACAAAATAAGTTATGTCAAGTAATCGCATTCAGGAGTCGAAATGCTTTGTTTTATTCGTAAACCTTACATCAGCTCGTTCAACCGACCACATCTCGTAGAAATATGGAAACATATGTGGCGAGGAAGTTCTTGGTATTAATCAGGAATCTTCCCCACCTGGGCACAAGTTAACGAAAGCTAACGTGAAAGTTATCCATAACTGCATATTAATGTGTACATAAGTGTGTGCGAGTACACACGCGTACACCCACACACACACACACGAATGTGTGTTTATACATATATTACATTTACATATATATATGTATGTGTATATACATACAGGTGTATATGTAGGGGTGTATATATATATATATATATATATATATATATATATATATAT